>NW_013665814.1:526034-530287 GCF_000517525.1 Limulus polyphemus | reverse complement strand
GTTTTCAACTGCTGAGTCATTTTCTAAAACATCAGCTTGGGTTTACAACTGCTGAGTCATTTTCTAAAACATCATCATCTTGGGTTTTCAACTGCTGAGTCATTTTGTAAAACATCATCATCTTGGGTTTTCAACTGCTGAGCCATTTTCTAAAACATTATCATCTTAGGTTTTCAACTGCTGAACCATTTTTTTTTTCACGTATATTTCAATATTATCTTGCGAAAACAATTAAAACATTTTATTTGGTATTACTGATAATGTTTTTCCTTCAGCAACTGTATACATGGAACAAAGAAGAAGTAATTTGTAGGGCTTTTGTACGTCATACCACAGAGCACGACCACCTGACCAATCGGATTAGTTCTTATAATGACTTTTGAAGTCATACAAAATTCTAAGGGGAATGGGTTGGGGTCTTGTGACGATAATCACACTTCCAAGTTGACGTCGTAGGCGTATGCAATCACTTGACTAGAAAATACAGTTAACGTGATTACTATATCAAAATTTCATATTTGATATCCTAATTAGCTGTCAGTTTTATGGTATAAGCTTAGTTTATTATGAATCCAGCAAAGTAAATATGAGATGCATAAGAAATATTTTGCAAATCTTGTGTTTTGTTACCTAATTATCCGTGTGAAAAGAACTACAGAACTTTTCGTTCGTTTATATGTATGTACGTATATATGATCTAATAAAAACGCCATCACGTAACTTGCATATTCATTCAACATGACAATTGTAATGTACATATCGAAATCAACAAGGCAATTTAATTATTAAAAGCTACATAAGCTTTAAATAAATAAATCACAAACTATACGTGTAAAGAGTATACCAGGTGATTAATTTGTAATTGTTAATCCAAATTTGTACAAAATACGTATTTGCGACTTACATCGTAATTCATTATTGTTTGGTGATAAAATCTACGTAAAACATATCATATTACTAATTTCAGTTTTAAGTATTAACTTTTTCTAGATGTACTTCCGCAGGGTCACCGAAAGTGTTCTGTTTCAAGAGTAAATAAAACCAAATTTAAGAGTAACAAATATTTTCATTTCTTGCTTTTGAAGTTCATATGTCATACTGTGTTGTAGTCTACAGAATGCATAATTCTTCTCGTGATTCATGGTATGCGCATGTTTTACTGACGTAATTCCCTTATGTGACGCCATTTTATTGTTTACTGACTGACTGACTGACAGACAACACACGGGAAATTATATTAATGCATTCGTATACACAATAAAACTTAGTGAAAAAATATTTCACCAGTGAAGTCTTTATCATTACCATTATAAAATTTATAATATATGTTTGTTGTTGTTGTTTTTGCTGGCCTATACAGTCATATAAGAACATCTACATACGTCATAAGTGTTATTCAACGCGCATCAAGAATTACGTTTTATCAAGATGTTGTAAAACAAAACGTTTTTTTTCAGTCTGTAATTGTCTTACTTAAAGATACAATCGAATTCATTCAATTGCTCTAATGTTAACCATAAAGTTTGTATTAGCGCATAATTTACTATGTCACAATGTGTGACTGTACACTATTTGTCCAACTGACATTTAACTTGTTCAAACTAGCCTTTACACCCATATACAGCACCTTGAAATTATAACCATATCATTTAACGTGTTTAAATTAGCTCTTAGCACCCATATCCTTCCCTTGAAATTATTATCATAACATATAACGTGTCCAAATAATGTATGAAAAATGGCCAGTGTCAACCGTATCCATCCCTTAGAATTGCAGTGACTGGCTCCTAACAACCATCTCTCCTATTACAATAACTACGTACCTCCCCATAACAAACTAAAATATTCCTTAGTTTTTAACCACCATATACTGTCTTCTGTAGAATAACAACCGAGTACACTCACAGAAATAACGGAAATATAATGCACAAACTGGCCGTTAAAAACATTTTATACACTAGTCCTTATAAATCAGGTAGAAACACAGAGATACTTAGGCTTTTCTGTTTGTTAGTTTCAAATATATAAATAAATATGGTACGTGTGTATAGATTGTGTGTGTATGTGTTCAAGTAAAGAGAAATACAAAGATGTGTAATGTATTAATGGTTATGTGACGTTCATATGAACAATTTGTCTACTTTTGTAATCATGAAACGTTGAAATTTCTGTTAAAGTACCTAGATTGTAAAATGTTTTTGTTATAGGTCTGCGTTAGATATTATATATTTTCCCTTGGTTAAGACTAGGCGGGAATTTTTGTATTTCACATCAAGTTCTAAAATATTCCACTTCTTACTATTTGGACGATTTAGCGTACACAGAAGTTTAAATATATCCAAAAAAATATTTAATATGAAAAACGTGTCTTTCCAAAAATATATTTGTATTTCAGGTTGTGAATCTTCTCAACGATCTTTACACCTGTTTTGATTCAGTGATTGAAAACTTTGATGTGTACAAGGTATGCTTTCGATAGATTAAATAGCCTTTGCTGTTATCTCTTACCTTATTTTAATCACTACAATGTGTTTGTACTCATATTTTTGTAACTAGTGATAAATTGAATGTGATAAAATCTAACGGGATATTTTTAATTAACTTAAACGTAAGGCATTTCATACTGAGCTAACTTAAAACTTACATTAATGAAAGAGCGGAATTATTTTAATTCCATTTCAAAGCATTCTCCCTGCTTTCTAATTATTTCTCTGTTAACTTCTTCAACAATCTCCCTGAGTCAGATCTCTCTCTTTCTCTGCCATCTTCCTACAGTAATATTCATGACTCAGGGATTTTAATTATTTTAATTCCATTTCAAAGCCTTCTCCCTGCTTTCTAATTCTTTCTCTGTTAACTTCTACAACAATCTCCCTGAGTCAGATCTCTCTCTTTCTCTGCCATCTTCCTACAGTAATATTCCTGAGTCAGATCTATCTCTTTCTCTGCCATCTTCCTACAGTAATATTCCTGAGTCAGATCTCTCTCTTTCTCTACCATCTTCCTACAGTAATACTCCCTGATTCAGGTCTCTCTCTCTCTCTCTCTCTCTCTCTCTTTTGCTCTGTTGTTTTCTACAATACTCTTTCATGTTTCTCCACTTTTCTCTGCTATCTTTTATAATTATAATCTTATTGTTTAAAGTTACTTTTGCATCAAATAACTCTGAATGCATGCCTCCGTATAAAGTTTTGATATAACAGTTTCCTCTGCCAGTCACTGTTAATCGACATTGTAACGTCATTTAGTGTATCAGTGATATTTGTACTGTTAAAACAAACACCAACGGAAATATTACATTTAAATCTGCCTCAAATCATCATATGCACCGATATCGTGCCTACTAAGATTATATGTGTTAATTGGTCTTATGCGATGATAGATATCAAATATCCTCCGATGGCAAGGAGGGTTGACGATATAGACATCATTTCAATTCCCAGCATCTTTATTTTGGTTTTGTCTATGCATTTATACTTTGAAATAACAGATTTAACCTAATAAAACTAGATGAGAATAATATTTCAAAGTTACCTTTTTTGTTATTTCTTTACAAACAACGTATGCCCGCCAGTGGCCCAGCAGTATGCTTAAATGCTTATAACGCTAAAATTCGAGGTTCTATCCATGCATTGGGCGCAGTAATGTTAGCAAATTACACTGATCACTATCATCAACATGCAGGAAAAAAAAAGAGATGGTTAATTAGTGTACGCCTTTTCCACCATTAGGAAATAGACTCAGGATTGTACAACGAAGAGTTTGTAATTATGAATTAATATTTCATATGATAATTTTATTTGATTTTACTGAATAATTGCTAAAAAGCCCATTCGCAGAAGATAACTTAACACACAAGTAAATAGACAACACCTTTTCAGAAAAAATGAAATTTTTCAGTCATGTTCACATGAGTTGATATATTTATAATGTAATTAATATCTAGTAGATCTTCCTTTCGTTTCGTGGAGTTCGTTGATCCTTTGGGGCAACGAGAGAATAATCTCGTCAATTTTAGATTGTGGGATTTTCGCCCACTCTTGCTTCAAAACTTGGAGTAGATCGCTCTTCGAAGTTGGTTTTTGGTTGTTTCTTGACTTGCCTGTCGAGTATGGCTCAAAGGATTTCGATGAAGTTCTTGTCAGGAGATTGGCTCGGCCAGGGCAATTTCTGGATGCCATTTTCTTCCTGCCACTTTTGGGTGTTTCCAGCAGTGTGACGCGGTGCTCCATCTTCCTGAAACAACGTTGTGT
>NW_013665814.1:513480-525052 GCF_000517525.1 Limulus polyphemus | reverse complement strand
ACACAAATTAGTTAGCATAAAATAAATTAAATGACGAAAAATTAGGTGTCTATTTACTTGTGACCACTCAGTGTATATGTTAACTGTTAGAAATAAAGAAAAACTGAGATTTCGGACATATTGATTATTAAAACTAGAGGATATCTTGAAGCATGTTGATATATTCACCTTTGGGACTAAGGGTAACCCAAACATTCTAGAACGATACTCAACTTCTATATTAGGCTATATGAAAACTACCACACAAAATCAAACAATATAAACATTTTGAAACGTGAGATTGAAAAGGTTACTTTACTGAAAATTTTTAAATCGCTTTCCCCCTTTAAAAACACTCCCTTTAGTAGTAGCTCTGCAGACTTACTATGCTAAAAAATCAGATTTCGGTACACGTGGTGTAGCTTTACGCTTAACAACAACCAAACCAGTACTTTTAAAAAAATGTGTATTTTTACTCATCTATGAATTTTAAGTCTGACTTACAAAGAGAGAAACATGGAACTCTTTTATAATTATTTGTTTCTATTTTTATATAATTTATAACTCTAAGATTTTATTGCTTACTAGCTGAAGTACCTGTCCCCTGGACGGAAGTTATGTAAATTCATGATTAATGAAAGATTTTATATGTGCATTCAAAGGGGAACAAGTAATCAGAGAATTTATGTTCAGGAGGAGGTAAGCAACATTTTAGGCTATTAACTAGATCATTTGTATAGTGTTCGCTAAAAAAAAAACATCACTGAAGTTAAATATAAGCAGTTTACAATATACTTTCATCGTACAAAACAAAAACCTATACAGGCTTACATACTCGTTTCGACAGTTTTATTTCAGACTCATTTAAACTTAAGTTTAAATCCAGTCTTCTCATTAGATCACATTTAGCTTAACTCTAAATTCAGTCTTCTCATTAGACTACATTTAGCTTCACTCTAAATTCAGTCTTCTCATTAGACCACATTTAGCTTAACTCTAAATTCAGTCTTCTCCTCAGACCACATTTAGCTTAATTTTAAATTCAGTCTTCTCATTAGACCACACTTAGCTTAACTGTAAATTCAATCTTCTTATTAGACCACATTTAGCTTAACTCTAAATTCAGTCTTCTCATTAGACCATATAACATTTGTTCTGAGTACCTCTTTCTTCATATCGAAATAACCGCATTACAGAATATTCTAATACTAGCTGGAGTACCCTTCCCCTGGATGGAAGTTATGTAACTTCATGATTAATGAAAGGTTATCTTAGGACATGAAAAGTTGCTTCCGTTATATATAATTTTTAAAAAACGCATAAACGCCCATAAGAACTGCAAAACACAAAATGTGAAACCGCAATTTTGCAAGTATCTCCGCATGGACCCAACAAACATCCATGACAAATTTGGTAAAGATACATCAAAGGGGCGAAGTAGTGGTAGAAAACTCAAAAGCGCCAATTAAAACCGCAAAACGAAAATGCTAAACTGAAAATGTATATGTACCCCTACATGGACCTAATGAACCTCCATACCAATTTTGGTGAAGATCCATCTACATCCTGCGAAGTAGTTACATGGACATACAACAGACAGTATTATTATATTTATATATATTTCTATGAACGAACCAATCTACGTATTGTTGATTGTTCAATTAATGCTGCATTGTTAGACGTCTTACCCTAACGTGATTTCCTTCCCTGTACTCATACGTGTGATAACTTAACTCTATGAAAACTACGAGATTTCGTACAATATCGTTAAAAATGGTCAACAGTTAGTGTTTGTTTCATAGAGCAAAGTCATATTGTGCTATCTACTGTGTCCACCGAGGGGATTCGAAATCCGGATTTTAGCGTTGTAAGAATGTAGACTTACCGGGAAACATGGTCACCAGGTTCCTGAGACTGTTTGCTTTGTTTTCTTGATATGGCTGTTGTTTCAAATTCAGTGATCTTTATAAAAAAAAAAGGTAGGGTCTAAGTTCGTCTACATCGAGTCCAGTGTGGTCTAATGGTTAATGTGTTTAGACTTGAGTCAGAAGGTTCCTAGTTCACGTTCCGCTGCCGCATAAAAGCGCTCCTAATTTTGAGGCTATGGGTGCACTATAAGAGTTATGGTCAAATTCCACTGTTCGGTCAGGTAAGAGTTGGCGATGGGCGCTGGTAACTAGCTGCCTTCCCTCTAGGCTTAACCTTAATGACAGTTATAGGCCCGGCATGGCCAGGTGGTTAGGGCACTCAACTCGCAATCTGCGGGTCGCTGGTTCGAATCCCCGTCCCACCAAACATGCTCGCCCTTTCAGCAGTGGGGGCGTTATAATGTGACGGTCAATCCCACTATTCGTTGGTAAAAGAGTAGCCCAAGAGTTGACGGTGGGTGGTGATGACTAGCTGCCTTCGCTCTAGTCTTACACTGCTAAATTAGGTACGGCTAGCGCAGATAGCCCTCGTGTAGCTTTGCGCGAAATTCAAAAACAAACAAACAAACAATGACAGTTATGCTCAGACAGCCTTTCTGTAGCTTTGCGCGAAATTTCAAAAACAAACAAACAATTGTGTACCTCAAAACTACACTCAAGACAAGAATGGTCCCGATGAATGTCACCAAGGCGATACACTGGTAACTGTTGCCATTTTTATTTCTACTTTAAGGATATAATCTTTAAGACATCCCAACTCTATCATCACCACGTTACCTAAAATTCAATTCAATTAAATTTGCCAAGAAAATACTGTTTAGTCAAATAAATATGCCTTATTTCCATTGTACATATATTTATGTCCAATATATGATAATAAAAATCAGTGTTTTATCCAGATATATCTTCTTGGTTTCTTGTATAATGCCTTTTGACGACTAGAATTAGTATTATTTAGCTTCTAACACTCTTGGCTTTCATATATACTTCTATTAGCTTCATTTATATACAAGATAGTAATTTTAAGTACTTTTCGCCACTACATGTATGTCCCCAACTATGTACTTGCAATAATACGAATGAAAATAACTACGAATTATTCTACGAAATACTGCCCTTACTTTCGCTTTGTCAGCAAATGACAAATTAAACATGTCACGAAACGATGCAACTCTTTATTAGAATATTTGGATACATAGAATCTACGCATCATACTTGTTACTGAAGTGTGTTTTTTATTAGAATATTTGCATACATAGAACTTACACATCATACTTGTTACTGAAGTGTGTTTTTTATTAGAATATTTGCATACATAGAATCTATGCATCATACTTGTTACTGAAGTGTGTTTTTTATTAGAATATTTGCATACATAGAATCTACGCATCATACTTGTTACTGAAGTGTGTTTTTTATTAGAATATTTGCATACATAGAATCTATGCATCATACTTGTTACTGAAGTGTGTTTTTTTTTCGATTTTTTATATTTTAGGTCGAAACTATTGGCGATGCATACATGGTTGTTTCAGGGCTTCCTGTTCGAAACGGAAATAAGCACGCACAGGAAATTGCACGGATGTCACTTGCACTTCTAAATACAGTGAAAAATTTCGAGATTCGCCATAGACAAGGAGAACAACTTCTCCTACGCATTGGAATTCATACAGGTTTGGTATACGGAACGTTATGCTGTTATTTTTACCGTAAATTTGTTTGTCGATATGGATTTAACCTTTTCAACTTACAAAGGTCAAGATGTAAGTGTCATTTGAAATGATCACTAAAACCTGTGTAATATAGCAAGTATATTTTTAATCCACTGCATTTTGGAATTAAAAAATATAAGTAGACGTATCATGATTTGCAAGTGTTATGTACTGGTAGGGTTACGAGGTCGATATCTCTTGGCTTCGGTTATGCACGCAGAATAATGAGACTGTTGGTTCTCAGACGAAATGTTTCGTAATAATATTCATTCCAGTATTTATTGAAGACCTGAGTGTGAACAAATTGTTAGGATCTAAATAAGACAATCGATAATTCTGTGATTTCTATTACTTGGCTTCAGGTCCTTGCGTTGCCGGAGTTGTAGGCCTCAAGATGCCCAGATATTGTTTGTTCGGTGACACTGTCAATACCGCCTCAAGGATGGAGTCCAACGGAAAACGTAAGGGTTTACTGTTCTTCTGTTGACTCACTAAGCAGGTCTGACAAGCAAGCTGACTTAAGTACCTGCATATCTACTGATAATCCTAATATAGTAAACTTAATAGTTGAGGAATAAAATGGTGGGGATTTAATAATAAAATAACTAGGATTACAGAGACAGTGTTTTCTTCATTCGCATATATTCTAAGTATATGAAATATAAATAAAGTCATTATTAATTTTACCTCAGCCTCATTGACTGTTTGTGGACATTATTTTGATATAGAAAAACTTTATTAGTACTTCTTGTTTAGAATTTAGGCGATCGAGACCGATTTCATTGTTAGAAGATTTAAATACAAGTGGAATTTAAATATTTTATATAAATTCGAAAAAAATGTGGATAACAATATATATTGTTTGGTAAACTTCACAGCCTTAATGATCCACATCAGTTTAACAACTAAAGAGGTTTTAGATCAGTGTGGAGGATTCCAAATGAAACTTCGAGGAGAAGTAGAAATCAAGGTAATAATAGTTAAGAATAATCCTTCAGATAAATATTAGGGGGTCATAAAATCCAGATATTATATTTACCTATATAAAATTTCGTGGTAACATCTTCGTCAGATAAACCTCTAAGGATCACTCGCAGTGAAATTTTAAGTAAGCAAATTAAACCAAACTGCACATTGTTTTTGTAGTTCTTGTCTTACCCTTTCCAATAAAACTTTGTCCCATGCTTACCTTACTACTTCTGTTAATATTGTGTATTAGGGAGTGATGTTTTGAAAATAAAAATTTTTGAGACTTGAATAGAGATGATAATATCCTCACATTACTGACTGCCTTAATATGGTTTCAGTTTAATTTCTTTCACCTTCCTGTACAATGTTTCATACTTACTAGGTACCATAACTTTCATTAAATTGCTCAATTATTCTCTCCTTACTTTTCTATATGCTTGAAAGGTTTCGGTTTTTTATGTTGCTTTTTTTTTACTTTCTGATCGCTAAAACAAAAGTTTACTTAACACTTTTTCTTTGTGTTAGTCACTTTTTTCAAAATATTCAGCCACTCTTTTTTTTTTATAAACTCGTTTTTAGTATTAAAGTCTAGGTATTCTTTAGTTTGTCTTATCACTTTCCTAAAACTATACATTCACTCTTTACTTCCTCTCTGATATTTTCTAAAGCAAAATGTGTTTGTTTGTTTGTTTTTTACTCTCTAATTTTGGCCTAAACTGTTCCACATTATTCAGTTATTTCCTAGTTCCAATTCAAAGCGTTTCAACAAACCTCCATGCCTTCCGTTAAGTATTTTTTAAACTAAGATTTGTGTGTACTGTGATTAATTGCCATACAAAATTGGTAGAGAACTTTAAAATGTCGAGAATTACTTGTATAACTTTTAATTATATAAAAGCTTATAGTCATAAGCTCGTTTTAAACAAATTATATTACCTCATTTTAATGACTATGTTTAATTTTTCTTTTGGCTTTTGACGTAGGGTAAAGGTAAAATGACAACTTATTGGCTGCTTGGTGAAGATTCCCCTTCAAACTGAGGTGACTGAGGATACGAAATTTTTCAGAAATGTCAATTTTCCTACTTAATCCCATCAGAATTATTGACGTTTCCGTCCAATGGCACAGATAAAGATAGCTTATGACTCGACCTGACACGTTTTGAAGAACATGATCTCACAACCTTTAGTCAGTTGTTTATTGACAAATGTTAATTTTGTATGTTACAGTAAAATATTAGAACATTTGCTTTAAGTGTGTTATGTAATGAATGTTAACATCAGATCGCTTAAGGTTTCATTTCCAAATAATCCAGAACATCCTTATTGAAAGATGTGGATCTGGCGTCAGTTAAAGACAGCTTTCTTTCTAGTAGCCTGTTAAGGACATATATTTGATTTAGAAAAAAGGATGATAGAAGAAATTAAGGTAAGGTCAAATAAATACCGTTTGCGAGTGGGATGTATCAATTATAATGTTTCTTTTACAGACTGCATCTGCTCTAGCATTCGTTAACCTTCGTGTGTGTTATGTATTATTATATGATATGTATGCTTTAGGCTGATATGGTACGTATATGATATGTATGCTTTATGCTGACGTGGTACGTAAACCTTGCCTATGTATTCCATCTCAAGAATAATTGTGATGTACTACAAAGTAAGTTGAATTATCTTAACTGGACACATGAGAAAGTTCAAATTAATATTTCGTGTGTGCCGTTACTGCTAAGATATAACACTGGCATAGATGTACATAAAAATCAATTTCGCTCGACACAGTTCCTTTTATGATGTCATAAAGATAATCACAATGACGTTATGGGATCTCAGTTTCCATGGAAACGATACCTTTATTTGTACATCACTGAATGGAGCTTTATATAAGTAAGTGGGAAAAAACTTATTCACTTTAATTTCGATTTATAAATCTGCCTTTATATTTTTTGATACTGAAAAAGTGCTTAAAGTTTGGTGCCGTAAAGTGAGCCTAATATGACTCATATTAAGTCCATAAAAATTAAACATATATTATATCTTAAGTTAGTTGAAAAGCTGAACAGCCTCAAAATCCCCAAAAAATGCACATAGCTCTAAAAAACACAATATAAAAGAGGAAAATAATTCTGTTTCCGGTCATCTTGTGATGTCGATCTGATGATAATGCCACATTGATCTAATGGTTTTATAAATATGGTTCAACAGGAAATAATTTATGTAAGACCGATTGTTTTATAACTTATTTGTTTGTTTATAGTTAAGCACAAAGCTACAAAATGGGCTATATATGCTCTGCCCACCACGGGTATCGAAACCCGGTTTCTAGCTTTGTAAGTCCGTAGACATACATACCGCTGTGACACTGAAGGGCTGTTTTTATAACAACAAATTCAGAAACTATGACAATAACTTTACTTAAAAAGCACTTAAGTTATTCCTATTTTTTTCCTGGCTGAAAAACACGTGTTTATCATCAGACTGAAAGAAAGTAAATGGTTCCTTAGAGACTTCTTAACCTTTGGATCAAATATACCATGATGGCGATGGAAAATAATAGTAATTATTTATTTTAATATTACAAATAGACTTATTTTTACTACAATTATATAATATTCCCTAAGAAAGACGAAGTTCAATAATAATATTCAAATATTATTACTTTAAAGTGTTTTATATGCAAACGAAATATTTTGTAAGAATACAAAACAGGTTAACAAAGTTATTATAAAGTGGAACTGTAGCATGTTTTGTTACAACGTTGTATATCTTTGAATAAGACAAGAAGAAGAAAAAAGGCAGCGTGTTTGTAATACACCGAATTCTTATGTAGGTGAGCCCAGGTGATTTAGAATACTTCATTATGACACGACAGGCCAGATTCAATTATACAATGACTATTTAAAAGTAGTAATTGGATTAAAAGGATGGCTGGTTTGGATAAGAATGTGAGGATGTTAATACACGGGAACGATATTCATATAGTGTTGAAGTACTGTCTAAAACTGAGAAGTAACTGGTGATCTATATGACAGTGATAACTATTATACATCATAACACTGACATTGAAGTCGTTTAGGATACAGAACGACACATCAATTAGGATATGCCTACTATGATTGATATATTCACGAATTTAAAAAGCTAGTATGTGGCTATATTCATGAAGTTGAAAAAGGTTAATAGATGATTATATTCATAAAGCTGAAAATGTTTAGTAGGTGGCCAACAGTCTAAATACAGTATTACTTCGATCAAACTCAATTGTAAGTTTATTCACTCGTTGGTCGAAATTACCAGTAACTAAAAACGACCAGTACTTTTATGGTAAAGTACTAATGATTGGAGAAAATATAACTTACTCGTTGCTCATATTAACAGAATAAATTGTTTGTAGTTGTCGTGATTGAATGTATTGTGCCCAATGTACTTAGGCTTTGAAATAAATGTATTTTCTCTCTTTAAGCGAAAGACTTAAAGAATCAGAACACGATTTTCGACGTCACTACACACTTGTTCACAGAAATGTTATTGTTACTTGAACGTGTAAAAAATATTCTGTTATCATCGATTTTGTATCGTCGTAGATACGTAAAAAATACTTATTTCAGAAACTTGGAACATGAATGAGTTTTTCAAATATGAAATTTGAAAGATGTATGCGCCATTTTACACAATGCTAGAGGAGGTGAGGCCAAAGAATCTAATTCAACCTTTAAAAAGCTATTCCTGTCAAAATATCTGAACATACTCATTTCAAGTTTGTTTGTTCGTTTTTTATATATATATATATAAAATTTTAACGAAAACATATCTGTTTTGTTTTCAAAAACAAACAAGAAAACAACGAAAAACAAAAACCCCATTTTTATCATTACGAGAAGTTGCGGATAAATAACAAAATAAATGCTTATTTTTCATATGTTTAGATATTCTGGTATATACTGTTAACAAGGCGGAGTTACTAAAGAAGAATGATCTCAGACTAGGAACACTACACTCTGAAAATCAGTGAAAGTCTGCTTTCTATAACTGATGATTCGCTAAAATGACTCATGCAAACTTTGATTCATTTCTGTTTTATTAATAGAACTAAACAAAATTTACCATAAAATATTTTGACCATTGAAAAATAATACAATTTAAAGCCAAAGAAATTTTATTATTTCTGATTAGACACTGTATTGTTTACCAATACAAAATCGAGTATACTTATGTTACTTTTAAAGGGCAGTTCAACATTGGCAGCGAAATGACTAAAAATGTTAAATTTTTAATAAATTTTAATTAATTGAGCCTTCTAATGTTCATGTTAATATATTTATATTCTCCTAAATATTCGAAAAAGTGAAATTTTGAATTTAGATATCTGTGGATGCAATATAAAAAAATTTATATAATAAAAACTGATAAATAAGTTTCACTACGAAATATATTTTGATATTTTACTAGTGTCAAAATATTCAATGTAACAAAACAATTATTTTACTTGATCATAGAATTACAAACATTTACAGACAAGTTGCGTACTGTTATCATGTCTGATTCATCTGATCCTTATAATAATATCACCAGCAATATGATGTGACTAAATTGAGGAAAGAGATTGGACAAATGTTTCATAGTGAAAACAGTTTATTTACTGCACAACACATAAGTCAACTAAACATTCAAAGCTGTGTATGAGAGAAAAAGATGATTGTACTTCTTTCTTTTAGTATTTGATAAATCTGTGCAAAGTAAAATAATGGATAAGACTTTACAGAATCAACCACTACATATCTTTTAAAGGGTAAAATCTTAGAAGGTAAGTTCGTGATTCGTGTCATCCAATCATTCGATTAGAAAATACAGAAAAGACAAATGCTTCAAGTATTTCTAAGCCTATAAACCAGTATAAGCCCTAAATAATTCTCCAGCGCCTTCTTCCATGGGAAAAATCTAGAAATAATAAAGGGGGTAATGATTTTGACGGTATATAATTTATACAAAAATAAGGCCACTGCATTCCAAATTAGGTTATTTACACGCTTTACATTCAACAAGTGCACCAAATTTTACTTTAAAACGAAATTTTCAACTTTCTAAACTTTCGCATACCAAATTTTGTTAATGTAAGTGGTAATTTTCCCTTGTTACTATGCTATAGTATCGACAATGATGCAAATGGATGTTTACCATACATAAGCAACAATGTAGCTAAAAGTAAATGCATAGACGTTACTGCTTCTGTCATGTTATGTCAGTAGTGTGAGAGACCAACAAACTTTCTACAAGTCAAATAAAAACAGTATATCTATATATATATATATTAAATAAGATACAACTTTGATGAAGTCATACTATGACTAGAATAAAGTAACAGTTTTTCAATGATTACCCAATCATATATTTACTACTCTTCGCGTTGATTGTTTTTCTGAAGTTTCTGAAGTCCAAAGTATGAATATTATTAAAGTATAATTCGATGACGAGGAACCCACTTTGAGACTAATAATGGTTGGAGACGGCTTGAATGGGTAATGAAGAAAAACTGATGATGACAAAACTTTGTACATTTGCTGTTATGTTAAACTTGTATTAAAGTTTTTCTTCACTACCCATTCAAGCCGTCTCCAACCATTATTATTAAAGTATAAACAGTGATAATGTGACTTAGAAAAGTACTTACCATCGTGCAATATATGGATGGACTCCAAAGGTATTAAACAGTAAAAAAATAAATAGATGTAGTTTAGGGTTAAACTACATTAAATCACCATTTAGATATCCTGGCTATTGTCGATATTTTCCGCTATAATTTCAATAATTATACATACGATTTGATTAGTTTAGGAGATTAGAACCATATGCACTACACTCTAGGATAATAATGATAATGCTACTCCATACATTACTCCCATCTTTTTATCGGGACATTCATTGGGTGACCTCTATGAAACAAACAAATTTCTTCATGCAAGCAAGTAACTGTATACGTAATGCTAAAACTATGGAACAATTCATGAATTAGATAATAACCGTCTATGTCATGAAAAGAAACGGAATTTTAAGATTAGCTACTTACAACTAGGTCAAATCGTTTTTGACCAGTCCTGATCAAACTTGACAGGATCAATTTCGAAACGTTTCACTGTAAATAGCTGATCTTAAAATTATTATCGGGTTCATGATTTCTAACATGGGTGTATGTATCAGTTGTATCCTAGTTTTAGGGTTACATGTATAGTTATTAGCTTGCATAAAGAAGTTTATTTGTTTCAAAGAAATCGTGAACTTTTGCGTCTTTTCATGACCTAGACGGTTTTCATTGAGATCATGATGTCTAACGTTAACGTGTGCATCAAATACAGTATCAACTTTGATGGTACGGATGAAATTCTAGATTTACATTATCAATAAATTTCACTCAGATATTTTTTTAAGTTCGGAACTGCAATTTTCTTAATACATGAGAAAGGTGACTAAGTACAACCAGTGCATATTCATGATTAATGATAACAAACTATCATTTTAATATTGAGTCTGAAACAATCCAAATTATCACATGATTAAGTACAATTAATGCAAGTTCAGTTATGGAATAGGACTGCTGAATACTTGTAGGACTTTTCTGGACGAAAATAAGAAACACAAACAAGTTTTATGTAACCATCATATCGAAAGGATTTATATAAGCTCTGTTTTTGACGAGTATTTATCGAGTATTGAAACTCGGAGTCCCAGAACTAAAAACATGATCCGTCTTGAATCAGACGTGTTTCGGATGGATGACACTGGTTTTGACCGGTCAAAACCATTTCAAATCTGTCTTCTCCAGTTTGATCTGGACTGTTCACAAACTTTCTGACCTAATTGTAAATAGCTGATATGAAGTATTTATCATACTTTATTTTAATATCGATGTTTGTTTAAATTAAATTTATATTTAGAAATGTACATAACGTATATTGTTAAATATGTATTACGAAACTCGCGCATATTCTCT
>NW_013665814.1:509958-512583 GCF_000517525.1 Limulus polyphemus | reverse complement strand
CGGTGAAAACTCGACTTGTAATCGGCGTGGGAGCAGTGAGAACTACAGGGTAAGCTAACTTCCTATTAAGTGAATTATACCTACATCCAATCGAAATTAACTCGCTCATCGTGAACCCTCTATAAGATATCAAGGAAGTTCCAGACTAGAAAGAAAACTTTATATTGCTTGTAAGGTTGTAAAACTTTTGTATATAAATCATTGTTTGTAGTAACTGTTATTGTAAATTGTATTATTGATTGTATACTAAAATATATTTGTATAAAAAAAGAAAACTGTGAGTATCAATCTTGTTGACAAATATCATAAATTGGAGATATATCGGCATATATTTAAACAAGGTAGCTTACTATGAATCACTTTTGAACGCTTTTTATTGCCACAAATTACAAACTGTAGAAAGGCGTAATTCAATTACCTCGTAAAAACTGTGCAAGCACCTTTCGAAATTAATTGCACTAAATAAGCTGTAGACAGTCTCGTTGATTAATATCGAGAGAAAAAGAGCTCTTAGGGAAACAAAAATCAAAACTTACAGTTTTGCTAACAATTTAATATAAGGGTTATAACAAACCTTCTTCTGGTAAAATATAAAATGAGACGATTTTAAAATATTAAAAATATTTCTATCACTTCGGTTATATAATAAATGCAACTTTTCAAACTCTGCCTATGTCGAGGTTATTAACTTTTGTTATTTTTCTTCATCTAAGTGATCGTACCAAATCGATATTTCAGATTTTTCGAATTTAACACACTTGCCTTTTCATATTTAGTATATGGTCAACTGTATTTTGTTATTTTTTTGTGAAATAACAAGGTTTAGTGCTTATTTTTCTTTTGCTATAAAGAATTCGTGTCTATCAAACTATGATTAGTTTGAATTATTTTGTATCAAAATATTATTAATTATGTTCTAACTGAACTAAATAAATGTTTTATGTGTGTGTATATGTTGTTTTGATTGTCCTTTTACCAGCCCCAAGTGTTTTAAGAAATACGCAGCATTAATTTTACTAATATATTCTTCTGAATTCTTTAGCACACGTGTTGTACAAGATAATGTGTTTTTTATTTTAATCTCAAAGCCAGAAGTGAAAATATTGCCTATAAAAATTGTCTGTTTGTTTCGAGTTTGCACGCATAGCTACACAAACTAACTCTTAGACTACTCTGATAGAATAGTGGGCTTTGACCGTCACTCTTATAATGCACTTATGGCTTCAAAGTGTGGAACACGATTTTACATAAAAGAGACGCAAACCCTCGGAGATACAGTCAATCAAACTAACCACTTGACCACGTCCGGCCATAATGTAATGAATGCTTTAGGCTTTATAACGAATTTATTAAAAATGTCAAAATTGAAGTGCATACAGTTTGGAAATTACTCCAAAAGTAGTGTAAACATTTATAATTATTAAAAATTATTGTAAATTTAAAAGTCAGCTACATAGTTTATATCGAAGTTTGTTTGAGAATCTAGTGTTTCTATACTATTTATTTTTTAAACACTCCTTTAATATCCTCAGCTCAAATAAACAATACTTGAATAAATCTCTTGACCAGTTTCTCATTCTGTGAAACACAACATGACACAGTTGCTTTGTTTTCTTGTATGTCTCTTAAATATATTTATGACTGATCGACATTAAATCTCAATAATGGGTAGAGCCAGTTAAAATTCCAAATAAAATTAACACTCTTCAACTTTTGGAGAGTTACAAGATATTCCCAATCAAATTTTTAATTCCCTGTAATGATTTCTTTAATTCAAATCAAATGCTTACCTAAACTTCAACTGGTGAATGATTATATGATATTTCTTCTTAAGTTTGAGTGCCTACTATTTTATTAATATTACAGCTATAAAAATCTAAGTCTGAAACAATTTTTAACACCGGAGATGTTTATTGCTCTCTTGGAGAAATTAGTTTTAAAAAAAAGCAAACTATGCTATATTTATTTTGTTAGCTAAGTTAGTTTGTGTTTTATAGAAGCGAGTGTTCTCCAGATGTTACCATAAATACTTCCCAATCTCTGTATATTTGTGAAGCCAAATGAAAAGGTACCACTTGGTAAGATTTATATCACTCCATATACATTTATAGACGATGTCAAAAATACAGTTCTGTCTTTTTGATTTCGTTGTTTCTTAATTTAACCAGTGCCCTAACCATAAACAGAGTAAGATTATATATTTAAAAAGTATGAAAAATAGTTATTTATTTTAATCCAACTAATTTACAAAATAAATAAATTCTGTTCCGTACAAAATAAATTTGAAATCATAATTAATTAATATATTACATTTGGCAATCATCAAAGCTAGGTTGTTTTGTTTTTTTTCAGCAGGAACGTATCAAATCAGTGAACCGAACAAAGTTAAAGATGTTAGCCAAAAAACAGTAAAAAAAAGAAGAAAAAGAAATATGGGAGTGTTTCACATTATAAAACTAAGTCTTCTGCAAGACTCAAATTATGGATTTCGTTAAGGTAAGTTGTATCCAACATTAGAACTTTGTTTATGTAAAATTAATTGTTTTAAGAGATGAAATAATCTATGTCATTAATATTACAGGGGGACTTTAGTTTGTTTGTTTGTTTTGAATTTCGCGCAAAGCT
>NW_013665814.1:504046-509146 GCF_000517525.1 Limulus polyphemus | reverse complement strand
ATTATAAATAGGAATTAGATTTCATATTTTTTATTTGATATTAGAAAAACTTCAAATTTGCCTTTTTTATATATTTTCACTAGTGAGAAAATAAAGACAATCTAACACAAATAAACTGTTATTGAAAAAAAAGGATCCAATATATCATTTTCTTTGGTTATAACATAATTTGTTGTCATTCAACGGAATGGGATATATTTTATTAATGAGGTTATAAAAAGTAGACTGCTATATAATGTTTATATTTTTTTACGTTCATAACATATTAGTTTGCTTAAACTCACTTAAAAGGATAGGAATTTGGTCGTTTTTGACAAATCTGTCAAACAGCTGAACAACTGGAGTTAATTTAGATACACAATTTAGGAATTTTTGTGGAGCTCAGTAGTAAATGCATTGACAACAATGAATTATTTTCATCATAGTCCATGTAGAGTAAACATAAAATTACATTTTGTAATTTATTAACGTAACATGTCTTCAGTAAATAATTTAATTGGTAATTCTTCTTCACTTCAGATTTTTTTCGAAGTCCTAAGCTCGTAGGTGCAATGTCTCGATTTGATCCGATAGCAGCTGGACAAAATCCATAGTATTGGAAGTAAAGGAAGGTGAAAACATGATGGCTTAGGCCTAGTCCGCTGTTTTGTTTATTTGGAACATTTTTATTGATATCTTTTTAAATCTAAAATTAAATATCATTATTATCAAACTTATTCTGTTATCCGTTAATCAAAAAGACCAAATCGATTGTTCCTTTAAACTGTTTAATAGTCATATCTGGTCTTAGCTTTCTTGCCAACATTTTTTGTTATAAACAACAAAGAAATTACTGCTTATCAAAGTCAAATAATTTAATAAAAGATGATCTTTCGAGAGGCCATTTGAACAATTAAAAATAAGATGTAAAAACAAACTGAGTAACCAACAATAAGAACCAAAAACCAAACACCTTAATGTAGGTCGCTACCATTACTTAAAAACATTTTCCGTATATCCAAATATGCATTAATAACAGAATTTCGGTGATATAACCAGAAAAGAATACCCTTACCTTTTAACGATAATAAATAATATATAACGGTAGTTAGTTTTAATTATTTTAATTAACATCTGCGTACCAATTTTGGAAGTAAAACATTGTTCTTCTTATAATGAAGACCAGTTCTTTCTAACAGCTATGTCAAATACTCAATGATATCATAAAATTAAAAGAAAATAATAACAGTCTACTGTTAACTTTTCAACACCACACAATTGTTTATTTTACAAAATGAAAATTATTAATGTTATTACTATTACTATAAATGACAGACTCTTTTTCGAAGAGTAATATTTGATACATAAGGCCATTGTGGACGTCAGTTAAAGACCTTCCGTTTGGGCAAATCACTTACTATGTTTCTAACTTTAATCACTACTCATTCTCCTTTGTTAAAAATATGAGCAATATAAATAGGCCTATAAAAGAAAAAAACGTTTACGCTCTACATCTGACATATGCAGTGGAACTTATAATCCCCAAACCAAGAGTATTTCGTAACAAATCTCAGATTCCTGAATGTACAGTACTCACTGTTCCTATTTTTATCATTAACGTTATTTATCATTGAAAGATATTTAATTACCTTTCATGATATATCAAAATGTACTTTTCATGAGTAACGATTAATTGACGTTAATTTCAGTTAAGGAAACTGATCCTAAGTTAATGTGGTAAAAGATAACAAGAACACACGTAAACAACCTTACAGCAATTTTCACTCTTTCGGAAGTGCAAAGTGGGGAAGAACAACAAACAAGAATTCTTTCTTCTGTGTGGTAAACAAAAATTGTTAAAGATTATTAAGCAACATATATCATCTTCCCAAGATTTTAATGACTAGAGGTATGGTATTTCTACTGTTTAAGAGTTTTGTTTAATAATGTTCTTCCAAAACACAGCTGGTTGAGGAACCAAAATTCAACTTTAAAATTCGTGCTCCACCTGACACCTATCTTTTAAAGATGAAATTAAAGCTATAATTTTTTTTTTTAATTATGCACAAAGCTACACAAGGGCTATCTGTGCTCTGCCCACCACGGGTATCGAAACCCGGTTTCTAGCGTTGTAAGTCCGGAGACATACCGCTGTACTACTGGGGGGCAAAGCTATAATAGTAAGGAAAATAAACTGGATGCACCAAATCAATATAGTTTAAATTAGCTGTTAATAATATTATTCAATTCCCAATTTTATATCAAAGTGTCTTAGGAATACTTATTTTGGTGCTCTATTTTCATGTTTGATGCAAATACTCTAATACATAGTAATAGGTAAATACAAAATACTGTGTAAAGTAATTTACCATAAAGTTTAAATCCACACTGTTATTATTTATCAACAAAAACAGTCAGGCCTAAAGACGCAAGGAAGAAACCACGACGTATCCATGGAGATAGTCAAAATCACTCACTGCCAATTTTTGAGCTACTCTTTACCAACGAATATTGGGATTGACCGTCACATTATAACCTTACAAAAAATGGCTGAAAGGATTAACATGTTTGGTAAAAGTATTCGAACCGGTGTTCACTGTGAAAAAATTTTTATTTTTAATTCATCTGTATCGAGAGAATGTATATTTTTATATAGTAAGTATTTTAAACACTGTAGTTTAGGATAAGAAAACAGGTATCTAGAAAAATAAAGAACCCGAATCGTCGTAAATCCACGAGTACTTCGAATCTGAATGAGTAAAACAGAGAACTCTAAATGTGATCTGTGCGTCACTAAATAAGAATGGTATATTTATCATCTTAAGCAATTCGGATAGTCACTATCGACTTGCTAGGCCAATCATATTTTCACCAGAGCCCTGTCAGCCAGCAACGTTTCGGGATGACCAGTCTTCATGGTTACAGTAGAAGTCACGTGGAATAAACCTACACGATACTTCAACCGATCCAGCAATCCCCTACTCTATAAATCAACACTTGCGAGATGAGATGCTTACAGAAAGCTGCTAACATAACCATAAGAAACAAGATTTTAAAAAAATGTAAAAATAAAGGAAATGGTTGGGACAACTCCCAATCAGCGAATACACTGAGAAGCAAAGAATCAAATGGTTCGACCGCATAGTGAAAATACAGCCCAACGAACCAGGGGTACGAGCATATAATATATAAATAATAGGATTCAAAGCAAGAGGGCGACCCAGGATGAGATGGGTCGATGGTGTGACTGAGACCATGAACAAACACAGCCTTACCCTGACCCAAGCCTTTCACCTTCCAACTATATCTCCCCGCAACGTTTAACAACAGATGCAGAAGTAAAAAGTAACGTAAGTAATGTATTGTTATTTGTTTTAGCGCAACCCTAAGCAAGTAGCTGGCTATCTGCGGTGTGTCTGCCATGTATATTGAGCCCATAATTTTAGCGTTATAAAGATTTATCACCATGGTATCGTATGAAATTCAGTAGTATTATTTCGTCTGTAAAAGAACGTAGCAATCAACATGTGATACCACTTTATAAAACTATAGACAATAAAAACTCTCTTAATCATCAAGCACTTTTGTTTATTGATATCAAGTGTTCCAATAGAGTAGTTTGAACTTAAATATACTCCTCATTCAAAACTGTATAAATTATGACTTTTTATGTATCACAGGTAACTATATATTATCATGAATTAGCCTTACTCGAGGCCTTTACAGTTTTCGCATGTGTGATTTTTTTAACTAGTATTTTCGTGTGTGTGTGTGTGTGTGTTTTCTCATAGCAAAGCCACATCGGGCTATTTGCTGTGTCCTTCGAACCCCTCATTTTAGCTTGTAAATTCGAAGACTTACCGCTGTCCCCCCTGGGAAAGTTTGACCAGAAAAACTGTCGAAATGTATATAAGGCAATTAACATTTCGTTTTATATAATCCATTAAGAATATCCATAGACAGTTGCTAAATGTCCTAAAATACCTAGTAACAATATTGACCAGTCAATAACAATAAAAATGTGCAGTGACATACACACAACTATCTATTTATTGAGAATCACAAAACTAAACAATGAACTATTTGTTCTCTGTCGATCGTGGACATCGAAACCCAATTTTTCAGCGTTATAAGCCCTGAGTTAACGGGGAGGCACACACTCAGTTCAAACCTCTTCACTAAACTAGAGATTATCATTAATCGGGGAATATCGTTAACACGTTTTGTAAAACCTCAAGTTCTAATTGACAGGGTTTAAACTTCTAAATGTCTCCAATAGATTTACGAGCATTCAACGTCAAATTTTGGGGTATTCGATTCCCCGCGATGGACAGAGCGTAAATAACCCACTTTGTAGCTTCGTTAAAGAGAAAGAACAACAACATTAACTTATAAATATAAAATAATTCAGAAGACAGTGAGAAGTAATATTTGATGTATTATTATTAAGGACCTGATTTCTCATTCATTTAACGTCACGTGTGAACACATGTGAACTACACTTTGTTTAGGTAGAAAGTTCGGGGTTTGTGACTGGGTGCTGCCCTACTAAAATTAAGTTCGGCTAACTGATAATAAAACATTGATAGAGCAGTCTTTTTTTTCTTTTTTTTTGTAAATATAAGCATAAAACCTTCAGATAGATCTCAAGATGGGTTGTGTACATTTCGTGAAATTTTACACTTCAAATAAAGTGATTGTTCAAGAATTTAAGAACAAAATGTGGGTATGGAGGTTATTTTCTCTGTACTCTTACTTAAATCACTTTAAGTACGAATTGACCATTATTATAACACTAAAAACAAGACTGAGGAGAATGGTTTAATTATGTGTAATTTTATGTTTTTAGAAGTTATTTTTGTTCTAATATTTTCCTTCATACCGGAAAAGTATAAGAATATAAAGTATACAAAAAATAATAAAACCATTTGAAGATGTTAAACTTATTAATCTAGATTCTATTAAAGATATTAAAAATACGAAACGTCTCCTTACTCTTGTCAACAGGGAACAAAATACAGGAAAACATTCACGAGTTAATAATGATTATAGACTACTTATCAGCGTAGGATTGTTTATTTGTTTTGAATTTCGCGCAAAGCTACACGAGGCTATCTGCGT
>NW_013665814.1:492897-504025 GCF_000517525.1 Limulus polyphemus | reverse complement strand
GACCGTCACATTATAACGGCTGAAAAGGTGAGCATGTTTGGTAGGACGGGGATTCGAACCAGCGACTCTCAGAATGCGAGTCAAGTGCCCTTGCCTTCTTGGTCATGCCGGGCCTGGACGTAGGAAAGATATAATAAATAACAATGAAACAGAATAAGTCTTTAATCTTTAAAAATTACATGTACGGATTGTTTGAATTCAAATTCTGTAAAAAAAATATGAATTTTTATATAAAATTTTTAGTTAGATAAATCATTTAAAAACATAGAGTGGCTAGATCTTCCCCAGTCCCATGTTTAATTACTATCCTGTTCAGTTTATTTACATAGTTTTGGATCCTACAGCAACTTATGTTACTTGTTCTGAAACACATATTACGCTGTTTTGGAACACAAATCCTCCATCATAATCTTACCTTTGGTTTCTCCGAGGCTCACTTGTGAAGTAGAGTGATAATTATTGATTGTGTAATTTATTTTATTACGATATAATCTTTGCCTTGCAAAAATTTTTCTTCGCGTCAAATTTGATGTTACTATAATAAGACAACTGTACTCCAAATAGAAGTGAAAAGGCCAAGTCTTTTACATATCAAGGATAACAAGTGGGACGGACATGCAGAAAAAATAAACCCAAGTTTCAATAACTTTATAGTAATAAACTGTGAAAAATAGAAACAAAAACTATGAAATTAAATATATTTGTACATTTCGTATATTTAATTATTTCATTTTCTATATAACATTTAGATGGTTTTAGAGCAATTGATAAGAAGACTTATTCATTATGATAAAAATGTTAATGTGTTTAGCTACCACTAGATGGCAATATAAAGTTCATATGTTTTTGTTTTTTTTATATATTCAGTTGTTTGTTATAGTTACAAAGTTATAAACTATAGTATACTTTTGGAAGGTTTTCATTTATTCAGTTACTAAAATGATAAAATTCCAATTCTAGATCAGTGCACTAAGTTTCGGTTATATAAAAAATAGAATGTTAAAATAACTCGGAGATATGGTTGATATGCATCTACTTTACAAATAAAATAATTGTCATCTGGACAAGTTGGGATAAAAAAATTATTATGTCCTCACAACAAAGAGCAACCTTAAAAATTCACTTTAAATATATGTGTCAGAATTCTAGGTGGGGGATAATACCTTAGTTTGATCACCAAAAGACTTATATGACAGTCCCCTGGTGGATCAACAGTAAGTTTACTGACATAGCGCATGTAGTCCATTGTTCAGCTTTGCGCTAAAACAAAATTTTATTGAACTTGTACATGTTTTACTGTCCTTATTCTGTTTCAATATTTGAAATATGTATGGTTATCCCTGTAAAGCAATTAAACAGTTTTTTGTTTGTTTGTTTTGAATTTCGCGCAAAGCTACACGAGGGCTATCTGCGCTAGCCGTCCCTAATTTAGCAGTATAGAGGGAAGGCAACTCTTGGGCTACTCTTTTTACCAACGAATAGTGGGATTGACCGTCACATTATAACGCCCCCACGGCTGAAAGGGTGAGCATGTTTGGTGTGACGGAGATTCGAACCCGCGACCCTCAGATTGCGAGTCGAGCGCCCTAACCACCTGGCGATGCCGGGCCATTATATAATTAATACTCCTAGGTGTTCTGGAGATCTGGGCCATAAACAATAACCCCTGACAGTTTCATAGCGAACAGGCAGACAAAAGCCACTTTCGTGTATAGATGTACAGTCACTAATATTAGAAACCTCAAAAAGTATAAGATTCAATCCCAGGACTTATGTGACTGACTCAAACACAATTTAGAGACTAATCAAATATTTATTCATTCTTTAATATGACCTAATGACATGTAAAATAAGTTAATTCATATCAGTACTGTTTTTTAGTGTGGTGTGAACTGGTTATCTTTTTAAATATTCTATAACATATTACAGCTTATTCAACCGCACGGTTAAGAAGTTCAAAGCCGTAAGATCTTGCAATAATGGAATTTGTATTTTTATTTGTGACAAGTACACAAAGGCTATCGCCGCCGTCCCAAATGTTCAACAACGATCAGAAGGACGGCAGTCCGTCAACAACACGCTACCACCCACCATCCATGCTAATGGATTGACTGACACTATTAACGCACCCAAATCTTGAGATGTGGAAAATATTTTGCGGTATCGTACGGATTCAAACCCAGTTCCGAAATCAAGTGCTCTACCACAGGAAGGCGCCACCTGACGTCAAGAGTACTGATAATTATTCACCTTCCACTAGTTTTCAAAAATGATATGCACAAAAGGTGGAAAACCATTATCTGTCCATAATTTTGTGGAATTAAATACTAGGAACAATAGAAACATAGCAGATGAGGGTTTTTAATTCCAAAGTCTACTGTCTTCTAAAATCATGAAATAATATTCTATTAGTTTAATATTTTGCCGCAAGCGCCTGTAACCCGTCTATTCTAAAACAGTATCTGTACTTTATACACTTTGCATGCAGTGTATATATAATAGTTTATGTTGTCTTTGATTAGTTATTCTGATGTTTGACAGACCGAGATTTGCAAATAGATTTGAAAATGTGTTTTATGAACTCATAGACCGTTTCCTTGAATTTCGCGCAAAGCTATTACAAGACTATATTCACTAGTTGTCCCTAATTTTGAAGTGATAGGGTAAAGTGAAGGCAGTTAATCAACACCACCCACCGCCGTCTCTTGGGCTACTCTTGTCAGCCGAAATAGTGGTATTTGACAGTCACTCTTATAACGTACTCATGACCCAAAATGAGGAAGCCACGGAACCTCAGATCCACAGTCTGGCACGCTACACATTGGGATGCGTTCTAAGACACTAGATTTATTGGAAATTCGAGCTTGATTGACAATGCTCTATTATTTAATCTATCGCCCAGTTAACCTTTATTACTTCAAAACCATACCTAAGTTACCATGGTAAAAAACATTAATAAATACAAAAAATTATAATGTTAGGAACTTAAAGAACATTTGTTTCATTTGATACCCTCCGGTAGCTGAAATGTAAGTCTGGAGGCTTACCGTGCTAACTATTTGGTTTCGATACCCGCTTTGGCACAGCACAGATAGCCCATTAAGTAGCTTTGTGTTTAACAACAAACAAACAATTTTCTTTGACTGAGAAAAAAATCTGAAATTAAGGTTCAAAAATACACATCTTAATCTAATTCCAATAAACAGTACCACAACAGGGAACCTCACATAATAGTCGAGTTGTAATAGTTGCTCTATTTTGTGTACAATTTGAGTTATCACTATATTTAAGGCGCTCTTGAAGAAATTATAAAGATCAAAGTTCTTCAGATAAAAAGGTTGTTTGAAAGTGTAGAACGCCTTATCTGGTAGAGCGTGATATGCTACTAACTAAATACTAAAAGAAGACAGTTTTAATGTAGGTATGCAATTTCTTAATTAATGCCCCACAGTGACACAGCGGTATGTCTGCGGACTTGTACCGCTAGAAACCGGGTTTCGATACCCGTGGCGGCCAGAGCACGGATAGCCCTTTGTGTAGTTTTGTGCTTAATAACAAACAAACATCTTAATTAATATTTGCTAATTTAAGCCAATCACTGCAGTGCACGTGATACGTCAGCAAATGTTGTCGTTGATGAGTGGCATCAAAGAAGCAGGTAAACTGGCAGTTATTACTTAAACACACTGACACGAAGATGAAGGATTGGCACAAAATAAATTCGGGTACAAACGTTTATTTAGGTGGTGGAAGAACCATACAACCTACAAATGTTACAATTGGTACAGGTATATTAAACAAATACAGATAATGTTTACTGCGCTTTAAGGTCCTCTCATGGCGTCACCTTTGGTCTTCTGTGTCAGACATATGTTCCACATATGTATCTGCACACCCTTATCAATTGCCAAAGCTGGTGATCGTACGGCTCTCTCACAGTCTAAACGTTATATCCAAACTTAGTTTGTGCAATCCCTGTACATTCAGATAGTTATTTGTTTTTTCAGCCCCCCCCCCCCCAGTGATTCAGCAGTAAGTTTGAAAGCAAATAACGCTAAAAACCGTGTTTTGATACCTGTGGTTGGTAAAACACAGATAGATCATTGTTTAGCTTTGTGCTTAAAAACAAACAAACTTTTTTTTCAACTATCGATTCCGGGCATTTAATATTTCCTTGTGAGATCTTAACTTTAACTGTGTTGTCAAACCCGTTGAATGCTTCATTCTATTTATCACAAAACTACCTAACCTTCCTTACACCCCTACTTTTTAATCCATGCGTGATTCCATGTTTACTCTCTCGACTAATTTGGTAGTGTTTCCACATCACGTTCGTGTAAAGCTTAGCTCACTTACAACTTCGGCCTGGTGGTTAGGACGCTCGACTCGCAATCTGCGGGTTCGAATTCCCGTCACACCGAACATGCTCGCTCTTTCAACCGTGGGGACGTTATAATGTGACGGCTAATCCCACTATTCCTTGGTAAACGAGTAGACCAAGGGTTGTCGGTGGGTGATGTTGACTAGCTGCTTTCCCTCTAGTCTATCACTGTTAAATTAGAGATGGCCAGCGATGCTGACTAGCTGCTTTTCCTCTAGTCTATCACTGTTAAATTAGAGATGGCCAGCGATGTTGACTAGCTGCTTTTCCTCTAGTCTATCACTGTTAAATTAGAGACGGCCAGAGCAGATTGCATTCGTGTAGTTTGCATGAAATTCCAACCAAATCAAACCACTTACAACTTTAAATAAATAAGTACAGTTAAAAATAACTTCTTTTTTAATAATCATTTTTATTTGAGACTGATCTACAGTTTAAAATAAAGATGATTATTGTGTAAACAAAAAAAACGTATTGTAGTTAACTGTACTTATTTATAATTTTACACAAGTGTTCAAGAAGAATTTTATCCATTACGACTTGGATCAAATATCATTACACCGTATGGTATTCAATCAAACAAAGTTAAATTATACTTGACATAACTTTGCAAATTTGCTATTACTTCAGACGGTTTACCCTGATTTCTTTTTTGTAGCTGAGAATCATCAGTACTAATATGATTATTCAACCAACACACCTGTACTAATATGGTTCAACCAACACATTTCCTTGTTTTTATTTTATATTTACATAGATTCGCAGCCCATACTGATCCTTCTGTAGAGAATATCAATTGAATAGCGATTGAAGCGCTTGATGAAGTTAGCGATGAGGCAGAAATTAATTTGATTCATATTGTGGTTCAGTCTGCAAAGTCATTATATGTCAATGTTAATGCTTGTAGATAAACATGAATTTAACTTTTATTTCCATTTAAGGATAATGACAACTGTTACAAGTCACTTTCAAGTACGGATTTATTTAAAGAATACGACAAAGAAAAGGCAAATTTAGAATAGACTAATTGCACCCAAGTAAAATTTCAAAAAAAGTTTTACTCATATGTTATAAATTAATCACTTATGAACACGCTTTGATTGACTTTAATTGAGTCAGTTTTGCTACCTTAATCACATTCTTACGCAGACTCTTAGGAAATTAGAAGTGTTTATTCAAAGTCTTACAGTTTCGCCGTCTTCCATTTCTTATAAAGTAAATAAACCACTGAAGAATATATTGTTGCAATGAATTTTGACAGTACCACTCTTAGGAAATTAGAAGTGTTTATTCAAAGTCTTACAGTTTCACCGTCTTCCATTTCTTATAAAGGAAATAAACCACTGAAGAATATATTGTTGCAATGAATTTTGACAGTACCACTCTTAGGAAATTAGAAGTGTTTATTCAAAGTCTTACAGTTTCACCGTCTTCCATTTCTTATAAAGGAAATAAACCACTGAAGAATATATTGTTACAATGAATTTTGACAGTACCACTCTTAGGAAATTAGAAGTGTTTATTCAAAGTCTTACAGTTTCACCGTCTTCCATTTCTTATAAAGGAAATAAACCACTGAAGAATATATTGTTACAATGAATTTTGACAGTGCCTCTTTTTTTAGCGTCTGTTGCAGCGGTATTATGGTACATAAGGATATACAACTATCTATACAGTGGCATATGAATGCAAAATTTCAAACGACATATGGGAGAATTTAACATCTGTCTCTGTAACGTTTGAAAGATAGTCAAATTTGCAAAACTTCAGAAAATGATATTTTTATTTTCCTTTCAAAAAAATAGCTAATTTAACGCTTTGTTCCAAAAGCACCTTTTTACGAAAACACAATAATAAGTGAAACACACCTGCCAACAATATTTATTTTCGTTCTCTACTTTTACGGACTTTTTTTTTCAAGCAAAAAAGCCATTTGATTTTACGGAACACATACAGTTTTCAGGCGATCCCATTTTGTCTTTCATCACTAAGTTGGTGTGTCCGCCTCTAGGGGTATATATTTTTTCTTTCTTCTTAGTCTTTTTGTTCACATTTCTAGAGAGTACACAGAGGAGCAATGGAACCCTTTCTCAAGAATTAATTATTTTCTTACATTTCTATTTTACTCAAAAAGGTTTCTATATCAACTTGAAGCTTTTTACTGTTTTAGCTTCCACTCTTTCTCTTTTTAGGTGTTTTTAACAACTATAAAACTCAAGCATTGTATCACATCTCATTGATGCTGTCAATGTAGTTCATTCATTTCAAAAGCTGCCTAGTCACATATAAAGCGGAATTGTAACGGAAATGTGTGGTATTATTGAAACAGGAAAAAAGGTTTTCTCCTCACTGTCATTACAAATAGTGTTTATTTAAAGTAACGGGTGACAAACGTGATTTTGCAAGTTATGTGGACTAAAGGAAGTTTACGTGAGAGGGAAAGAAATACTCGGAATTTAGATTTAGAATTTAGAATCGGGTTTTGTTTGTTTTGAATTTCACTCAAAGCTACACGAGGGCTATCTGCGCTAGCCGTCCCTAATTTAGCAGTGTAAGACTAGAGGGAAGGCAGCTAGTCATCACCACCCACCGCCAACTCTTGGGCTACTCTTTTACCAATGAATAGTGGGATTGACCAAAACATTATAACGCCCCCACAGCTGAAAGGGCGAGCATGTTTGGTGGGACGGGGATTCGAACCCGCGACCCTCAGATTGCGAGTCGAGCGCCCTAACCACCTGGCCATGTCTGGCCCGTAGAATCAGGTTAGAAGTTCTCGAATAAATTCAAAGCAAATGATTCATAACATAAAAAAGTTCTAGAAGATGAGTCAGATCAATATAAGGTAGTTTCGAATTTAGTTAATATTAGAACGAACAGTTGGGTTTAATCTACCATCCAGAAAAGGCTTCATTCTTATCGGCAGCAGCTTTGGGATGGGTCTATACGTGGCTATGTGCTATCGTTCCCGGTGTGCGAAGCCGACGATTCGTGGTTCGCAACCCCTTGCCACAAAATCCTTGCGTGAGCGCGCTATAACAATAACGGTCAAATTCTACTATTCGATCGGATAAAAGTAACTCAACAGTTAACAATAGTTTCTGTTGACTAGCTACCTTTCTTCTGTCCTATCGATTCAAAATTAAAAACAATTATGTGCATTCTGCTGAGCTTTACCAGATCAGTCCTGTCATTAAACACTGACCGTCTAGTTTACCAACAGTTAGTGGAGAAGAAGTTGTTCTAACAAGACTCTATATTGACCACTGTTTGTTTGTTTTTTAACTTACATTTAAATTTTATTACGAACTGATACACCGATATTTTAAACACAGGGTTGTAGACACATTTCTTTACATTTTCACCCTGAACAATGTTACTAAGGATGATGAAATTGTTCGACGTTTTAAAGTTCATTGCTCCTTATTAACGCTTTAGCGTTATTTAATACATTTTATTAGTTATTGACATTTATTTTTGAATTACATTTCACTTTGTGTGGGGTAGTTTTTATATTCATGTTTACTGTTGTCTGTCACTTTCTGTGATTTAACTATCCATGCTATTCTATCGTACACTAAACAATCTGCGAGGGGGGGGAAAAAGCTTGTTGCGGCTAGCTTAATAAGTTCTGAGCATTGAAACACTAAACGTTACAAAAACAAGAATGAAACAGTGAATTTGATTAAGCATACGTTAAATTTGAATTGATATACAGTAAATTAGCAAACATAAAATAAGTATTCCAAAATATTCCAAAGTTAAGCTACAGCGCCTAAGAAAGAGAGAGAAGTAATAAGAATGACAACTTGTCATTTTATAGCTATAGACGTTTTAGATTTTTTACTTATACTGCACTAGCGGAATTAGAACATATTTGTCTATTCCGACTACTTTATGATAATACTTAAAGCAATATTTTTACCGAATCAGAAACTGTTCCTAAAGTATTTATAAATCATATTATGGCTAGACACGGAGTCCTGCAGTATTTATTAAAAGAAATAAATAAATTCTAATATTCTTTCAAAGTTGATGAAGATAATATGTAAGTTATAAGGCATTAAACAATAGAGACAACTGCATGGTATTCAGCTGCTAATGAATTGGTAGTTTCGATACGAGTTTCGATACCCGTGTTGGTCAGAGCACAGATAGTCCATTGTGTAGCTTTGTGCTTAACTACAAACAAACAAAACTGTTTGTTTTAGAGCAAAGCCACAATGGGTTATCTGTTGTGGCCACCACGGAGAATCGAACATCATATTTTAGCGTTGTAAGTTCGTAAACTTACCGCTGTGCCACTAGGGGACTTACATTGTAGAAGCGTAGGAAATGAATCTGCTCAAGAGAACCCTTGCTTCTATTACAACAGCTGTTGACCGCATTAGTTCGAATATTAAGGAGTAGAAGTGATGTATTGGAAAACCAAGAAGAAAGATAAAATCAGAACCATATTAAATTAAATAATCAAGTATTATTATATTGTCAAGAGAAGGAACATAAAGAAACTGTTCACGTTGAGGTAAATATTATTAAAATCGATGAAACAATTCCACCTACTTCAAGTTATTATAACACAATACACAAATTTCACAGACTTCAAGTTATTATAACACAATACACAAATTCAACAAACTTCAAGCTATTATAACACAATACACAAATTCAACAAACTTCAAGCTATTATAACACAATATACAAATTCCCCAAACTTCAAGCTATTATAACACAATACACAAATTTCACAGACTTCAAGTTATTATAACACAATACACAAATTCCACAAACTTCAAGCTATTATAACACAATACACAAATTTCACAGACTTCAAGTTATTATAACACAATACACAAATTCCACCTACTTCAAGTTATTATAACACAATACACAAATTCCACCTACTTCAAGCTATTATAACACAATACACAAATTCCACAAACTTCAAGTTATTATAACACAATACACAAATTTCACAGACTTCAAGTTATTATAACACAATACACAAATTCCACAAACTTCAAGCTATTATAACACAATACACAAATTCCACAGACTTCAAGCTATTATAACACAATACACAAATTCCACAGACTTTAAGCTATTATAACACAATACACAAATTCCACAAACTTCAAGCTATTATAACACAATACACAAATTTCACAGACTTCAAGCTATTATAACACAATACACAAATTCCACAGACTTCAAGTTATTATAACACAATACACAAATTTCACAGACTACAGATTTCATTTTTGAAAAAAATGTTTTACTTACTTTTTCCTGAATAAACTTAACGTTTTTTTTGTGTGTTTTATTTTAATTATATACAGTATACTTATGGCACATCTAAAACATACGCCAGTAGCTTTCAACTAAAATTTTAAAAAGCGTTGAAACAGTAGACAGATAGATAGACAGACAGAAAGATGGATAGATGGAGAACTCATTTCTTCTGTATCAAATGTGTTGTATTACTTGAAATCTTTGGACAATTATACATATCTCCAGCATGTATAGGCAACATGTACCGTTATGTAATTAATCAAAGACACACACACGTATACGTATTGCAAAAACTAAATAATATAGTAATAGATACGAGCTAGAATCACAAAGTCCAGGCTGAACGGGACTCATAACCTCTTCCACCCAACACCGCTACACACGATTGTGATAATGGTATATTGTCTCTCATAATACTTGAGTGTTGTGTTATTTTATTTTATTTTTTATTTTTATATATATTCAAAACAAAATTAATTGTTCCACTCACGAGCGTGACTTCCATACATGTGACTGTTGTAGCAAATTGATTAATAATGTAAAAGCGTATTTAATCCTATTTCTTGTAGGTATTGTTCATATTGCTCTTGTAAATGTGTTTTGAGTATTATACATAATTAACTATCATATATATTATACCGTTACGTACAATGTACAACACCACACAACATATCCAAACAGTATATAATAGTTTTATATTAGTTGTAACTAAATTGTTTGCTGACAAAATATTTAATATTCTACTTGCAGCACTGTACAGTTATCACGCACATGCGTAATGGTAGACAAATGTACTGGAGATAAAGCATAACACGGGAAGAATTAGGTATGACTACATGAAACGCAAGATTAAGTAAAAACTAAAACGTTTCTAGTATGAGATTTTACAGATTTATCATAAATAACTTGTTTCCTGGAATTATCGTTTTTTCTGTTTTTCTGTTTTTGTTCGATTTGAGTCAGTCCAATTTTAGGCTTGATTACAAGACTGTACAGTTTCGCAATGATAAAAGCAGCCAACCAATTTTAAAATACAGTCGTGAAAAAGTGCCTTCGGTGCATATAAAAGAAAAAGAATTCAACGAACTTAGAGCTACCCCAAAACATGATGATACTTCTAACGCAGAGATTTTGAAAAGGAACAAGCGAGATTCTAACCAGAGGAGAAAACAAATGCCCCAAAAAAGTAAGTTTGTAAATAATTCTTTGTATTATTCATACAAGTCAATAATTAATTATTTCGGTGTAGGTTTTTGTAATTATTGTTTAAAAAATTGAAACCTCATTCGTGCAGATACATATTGAAAGAAGGTGTGGCGTTTAGCCTAATAAATAACAATAACATTCGTTGAAAGTAGAAGGTGTGGTGCTTAGCCTGATATATAACAATAACATTCATTGAAAGTAGAAGGTGTGGTGTTTAGCCTGATAAATAACAATAACATTCATTGAAAG
>NW_013665814.1:476876-491962 GCF_000517525.1 Limulus polyphemus | reverse complement strand
CGGCTAGCGCAGATAGCCCTCGTGTAGCTTTGCGCGAAATTAAAAAAAAACAAACAAAAACAAAACATTATTATAAATATGTTTATAACCAGTTCTGTTCTTTTCAAGTTAAATAATGATTCCACGAGTTAGGGTCACAGAAATAACAAGAGTGTGTTTTGTCAACAATTTATTAATTTCGGATATTCGCACAAATCTACGCAAAGGGTAAGGCTATCTGCGTTAGCCGTCCCTAATTTTAAACTGGTAAACTAGGGAGAAGGCAGCTAGCCAACTAGTGGATTACTCTAATTGAATGGCAGGATTTGACCGTCACTCTTATAACGCACCCACTGCTCCGAAATGCGAAGCTCGATTTTTCTATAACGTTGCTAGGACCATGAACCCTCAGATTTACAGATAGGCAGGCTAACCACTAGGCCACGCCCGGCGCCTTTGCAAGTGAATTAAATCACTTTAAGTTAATTATATCACATTGAATTTTAATTGTCTTATGCATTTCTCAATCCTTTTTACTTAACCTGTTTTGTTAAATCTATAAATCTCCATTTGTTTCTCGATTCTGTTATTGTTTTCTCGTTATTGTCGTACTTTCTCGTTTTCTTCGGATATCATATATCTTTAGCCAATCAGACTTATATAACTCATTGAGTACTTTAATACTGACACTGATACCTGCCAGGAAAGTATTACGTATTCGCAAAACGTGTTATATAAAAAATGATTTCGAACACAGGGAATGAAATACAGATGAAAACACGTGTACACGATTTTTATTCAGACACTGTAAAGTGAATATGTTTTACTTTTAACTTGGTTACTTGCAGATGAAAAACTTCCACTGTCAGTTGATTGGGGTATTTAGGATAGGGATAGGATCAAAAATAATGGCATACCACAATGTTAAGTGAATGTGTTTTACTTTTAACTTGGTTGCTTGCAGATGAATAACTTCCACTCTCAGTTGATTGAGGTATTTAGGATAGGGATAGGATCAAAAATAATGGCATACCACAATGTTAAGTGAATGTGTTTTACTTTTAACTTCCACTCTCAGTTGATTGAGGTATTTAGGATAGGGATAAGATAAAAAAAATAATGGCATACCACAATGTTAAGAGAATGTGTTTTACTTTTAACTTGGTTGCTTGCAGATGAATAACTTCCACTCTCAGTTGATTGAGGTATTTAGGATAGGGATAGGATCAAAAATAATGGCATACCACAATGTTAAGTGAATGTGTTTTACTTTTAACTTGGTTGCTTGCAGATGAATAACTTCCACTGTCAGTTGATTGAGGTATTTAGCAAGTTCAACCAAAAACGTCCACAAAGGATAAGGATAGGATAAAAAAATAATGGCATACCACAATGTTAAGTCAGATAATTTGTCCTAGCGTGTTATCTCACTATCCTTAGATTACCTACATTAACGATCATTCTCATTAAACATATTCAAGGGCAGATAAACCGTCAGATCGTACTAACTTGTACAAGTTAGCACTACTCCTTCGAATGAGTATGCAAATTTTTGCACAAAGTTATATCCTCGAAAAAAGATGATATCTTACAACCAAAACTGCTTTTATTGCACCTAATAATCAATTCGCAGTAAACCCAAACTCAAACATCAATTTTAAGCAACCACTTTTAGAGACGTTTCATAAGGTAAACTGATGTTTTCTTTGTCAATAACTTATTTACCTTTTTTGACTGAAGTATGTGAAATATATATTTCACATTTACAAAATTAAGAAATAATTCTACAGCTATGACTTGAAACTTTCAATATCATTCGAGATCAATGTAAGTTCAGTCCTAGGTGCTAACTTATTTAGTATGATATAATCGTGGAAGTTATTTACTATTTCGTGCAATACTTTTATGGAGTATTACATTACCCTATAAATGCGAGACTACTTTACCATTGCGATATGGAGTAAAGATACTTCCAAATCCTTGCAATACAATTTTCATTAGTTTCGTTGAAACATAGTATCGTCTAAATGTTAAACAACATATTGTTACGCTATAATAGTAACATTCAGTGTCGACTTCTTTCTACTACTACTTCTCATTTATCTACTGGCAAAATTTACTTCCACAAAGATACTATATTATGAAAAAACTTCCTAAATTATTTTACCATTAAGCTTGGCTAGCTAAAATTTGATAAGTAATCCTAAGTTTATGTAGGTAAGATAAACAGGCAAATTCAACAGTTTAAGGATGTAACTGCTTTGAGGAACCTCTTGCATATTCTGCCAAACGGTAGAACCTTATCTAGAAATGAAGAAATGCATGAATAACATAAGGGTATAATTTCGCCATAGAATAATAAAAAGGTATAGTTTCGTCCTAGAATGTTTGTTTAAGCACAAAGCTACACAATGGGCTATCTGTGCTCTGCCCACCACGGGTATCGAAACCCGGATTCTAGCATTGTAATTCCGCAGACATACCGCTGTGCCACTGGGAGGCGTCCTAGAATGGCGTCCTAAATTTTCGTGTTACAATAACGTAAGGGTACAGTTTTGTCCTATAATGACACAGGGGTATATTTTGGTCCTAGATAGACAAGAGCACACTTTCATTTTAGAATAATACAAGGGTAAACATCTGTCCCCTACTAGCAAACTGGTCTACATTTTCGCCCTATAATGACACAGGGGTACAGTTTCGTTCTCGAACAACAAACAAGTATACTGTTTCGCCCTGGTTTGGTTTGGTTTGATTTGGTTTGTTTTGAATTTCGCGCAAAGCTACACGAGGGCTATCTGCCCTAGCAGTCCCTAATTTAACAGTGTAAGACTAGAGGGAAGGCAGCTAGTCATCACCACCCACCAGCTACTCTTGGGCTACTCTTTTACCAACGAATAGTGGGATTGACCGTCACATTATAACGTCCCCACGGCTGAAAGGGCGAGCATGTTTGGTGGGACGGGGATTCGAACCCGCGACCCTCAGATTGCGAGTCGAGCGCCCTAATCACCTGGCCATGCCGGGCCCGGCATTTAGGGAACAGCCATTATTTATCTGTGAGAAGAGGTCAGATTATTATGGGGGGACAATATTTCTATGCTAGTAAATCAGAGGCGATTCACCTCTCTGTGAACGATTAAAAAAACGACGCAAGATTTTAAGTGCAAATTCAATTTTTATTATCCATTATATGAATACCCAAGCATGAAATAGAACGTTTGCAACAAATTTTGTGACATTTAACTTTTTTGATTTAACTCGTAAAAGAAAGGAAATGAATATTCCCTATTTTTCATGTTATATGTTTATTTATTTCAAGTGATATGCATAAAGCAAAAAACATCTCAAGCATATACAATATTCCTGACTCTACCTGCAACGATTATATTTCTAAATATGTGACATGGCAAAATAACTCTTTTAAAATTATTCTTATGCTGGTTTAATGAAAAACAAAATCTATATTTTTCCGCGTTAACCAGTAGAGAAATTCTGTAGCTCTTGGTACTTTTGTTTCAGATATTTCTATAAGTATTAAGCATAAATGATAATTTTTATTTCCTACCCTAATTTCGGTATGATACATTAATTATCCATGGCTATAGTATTTATTAAATTGTGCTGTTTTTTAGGGTGAATTGCGTGTTCATTTTAGTGGTGTATGTTTGTCCAAAAAATTTAATATATTATTTTTCTATATTACCAGATGTAATTACTATATTTCAATTTGTTTTTTTTGGGTTGTTCATAAATCACCTATTGTCACTGTGTACATAATACATTTAGGCTTTTTTAGTCTTCTTGTTTATGTGTAATAAGATGTGGTTTGTTTGTTACTAAGCAAACTACACAATGAACTATCTGTATTTTTTCAACCGCTGGTATCGAACGCAGATTTTTAGCATTATAAGCCCTAAGACTTGCCACTAAGTGACCAGGAGGAGAGAAGTAAGAACTTGAAGTTACGAAGATAATCAGTAATGCCAGTTGTGGTTGCACCCTCTGTAGTTGGCATGTTAAACATATTTCTTAAGATATGGCCAATTAATGTTGTGGATCTGTTTGTGGCCAAGTGCCATAATTATAGTTCTAATCAGTGAAATGTGACTATAAACGTTGAGTTTAGAAAATGCATATTTTCAAGTCCACTATCCTGTTGGATATCCTCTGTCATTCAAGTAATTCATTGAATAAAAAACAAAGATGCTTTTAAACACCTGTGTATGGGCAAATGTTATCAGTATCAAAACATGTAAACAGAATAACTGCTATATATATATATATATTAGCAAACTTAATTGAGCAAGCTTTGGTATATAGTTTTTAATTACCAATACTCCAAGTATTTGTGATAAAAATCATGTAAACTGCATTTTTTTTTTACGTAAACTGCAGCTTGCATGATTTTTATCACAAATATTCGCTTATCGGTTTTATGCTATGCCAGCTTTCAGTGTTTCAATCGTAGCTTTTGATAGTTAATTACTTCCACTTTTAGAGAGTGGATTACTCTTCTGTACAAAGAACTGTGCAGAGAAGTCGTAAGAGGTAACTTGAATGTGTGGGAGATTTTAGAAATTCGTCCTACTCTCGCTGAGGAAATAAATACTGTTCTCTTAAATTAGTAAATCAAATTTTGTACATATAATTCAGGAAGTGTGTTGTTTTGGTAATTTTTGACTTTCAATAAAAAAACATTTTAAAAAGTATTTTTACAAAAACATTTACTATTAAATGCAGAAAAAACTTGTCCACGAAGTGATGAAACTCAAGCCACCATTTGCTTATGATCGGCATGTGTATTTTACTGATTTTTCCAAGTAAGTTGTAGTTTACTATTTACATATCATTGTAAAAACATGAACAAATAATATTTTTCTTATCGAATTCAATGTATTTCAAAATGGGAAACTTAAAATGATTAAATCACATTGACATAGCTCAGTTGTTCAAAACAAAAATCGAAAAGAAGCAGTTATAACTATACTAGTTTCTTACATCAATTTTTAAAACTCTAATAATTACTTTTTTGGAGCCTATATAAGACTCGGCCAATTTACATGTGTTTAGGTACATGGAACCTTCTACACAAAACATAATACTAAAAAGATAACTAACTAGATTACGATCAGCTTTTTTACGTCAAATGTCGAAGAAAGATAATTGAAACATAAATCTTTAAGTTAAATCATTAATAACAGAAACACGGAATAATTATAGCATTGAGAATCACACGAACTGATGTCGATATTTTAATTTAAAAAATTCGTTAATTACCAACTAATGAAAAAGTACATCCAACTTCAATGTTTCATTGCTTTCTATTTCCTTTTCTTCTCTCTATAAAACTGTGTGCAGGTTTGTCTATCTGTCTATGTTTTCCTATTTTGTAAAAACTGATTAATGCTTCTTTACAAATCTTGTCAAATTGATTTTTTAGCATTCTACTTTAGTCATATGAAATATCTTAATTTTTCCATTTTTAGTTTAAGATTATGTTATATTTTTTATATCTAAACATGTTATGTTTAGATTATGTTTTATTCTCTGCTACGTTAGAAGGGATGGTAGAGTTATAATTTTTCTTTAAGTTAACCAATTATCTGCCCCCCAGTGGCACAGCGGTATGTCTGCGGACTTACAACGCTAAAAACCGAGTTTCGATACCCGTGGTGGGCAGAGCACAGATAGCCCTTGTGTAGCTTTGTGCATAATTAAAAACAAACAAACAAACAAACAAACCAATTATCTGAATATACAATCACGTTTCATTAAAGACTCAGACTAGTTAGTTGCCACAGTAAAATCCGGATAGCTTATTCTACTCATAAAGTTGGCTTAACTGCCTTAAAGCCAAGCATTTCTCAAGAATATAGTTAAGAGTACTGCAAATAGATTAGATGATAGTGATGAGTTTAAGACATAAGACAATGTTTGAAAAAGTGTCGTTTGATCAGATACTATGCGGATGTCACAGTTGAAATATATCCCCAGCAAACGCATAGGATTGGTGACTTTCAGTTAACCTAGTAAACCTGTTGACGGGAGAAAGAGCCTCACAGACGTTGGCGGAGTTGGTCAGACTAGGAGCCAACGATAAGTCTAGATCGGTCCGATCAAATAGAACAACCAAACACAATGCGTAAAACATGGTCCATAAATAAACGGGGCTGTAGGTTGCTCAGATCACCTTAGATTAATTAGCAATCACATTCACAACTTGAGCTCCATTGGAAGGAGGTGAAGCCATACAGTCTTTAAAGCAAAACTGAGGTAAAAGAAACAGTGTTAACAATCAAAGTATTGGTAAAAGCAGGACTGGAGCAACTTTTGTGAAAGTACCACTAATTCAAAGAGTGGTATTAGTGGAAATTATTGTAAGCCACTCATAGGGCTGCTAATGACCCTGGATGAACCGGTTTTATCACACATTAGTTCGCTGTAAATGTAATAACTAAATAAGGTTATTGTATAGATCCAAATCTATCCAATAAGAAATTAGGGACAATAGGGTATATTACAGGGCCTTGCGTAAAATAAGGGTGGGAAAATTGGTCACCTACATTGATGCACTAGTAGGCTTTATATCCAACTCTTCCTAGACGTGTGTAGCAGAAACCAGGAAAACAGAGAAGTAACTTAAACCCTACTAGAGTAGTTGAGATCCTGTTGCATGGTGGTAGTTGCCTTCAGAATTAATTATGAGTTGCATGGTGGTAGTTGCCTTCAGAGAAGTAACTTAAACCATACTAGAGTATTTGAGATCCTGTTGCATGGTGGTAGTTGCTGTTGCATGGTGGTAGTTGCCTTCAGAGAAGTAACTTAAACCCTACTAGAGTAGTTGAGATCCTGTTGCATGGTGGTAGTTGCTGTTGCATGGTAGTAGTTGCTGTTGCATGGTGGTAGTTGCCTTCAGAGAAGTAACTTAAACCCTACTAGAGTATCTGAGATCCTGTTGCATGGTGGTAGTTGCTGTTGCATGGTAGTAGTTGCTGTTGCATGGTGGTAGTTGCCTTCAGAATGAATCATGAGAGTATATCTGTCTAAAGTTTGCATGTAAATTCAAGACTTTAATAATCATGACTTATTTTCTTATGCTACCTCGTGTTTCAATTTGGTTAATGAAAAAATATGTATAGAACTTATTTATTTTTACTTAATGTGTTATAAAACCTGTGAAGCGCTTAAAATGATGCAAAAAGCATAATACATGCTCAGTCTATCTCGAAACGTTATCTTTAAAAAAACGTGGATGTGCTTCACAATAAACACATAAAACTTTTTTTTGTTCTTGAGCTTTAAAATGTTGGTTACACATGAGCTGGTACAAAAAAACTTATAAGTTTCCTCTTCCCGACAGAGGAAGATTTATGATATATTTTCATTCTTATGTTCGTGAGTCAAGTGTGTATTGTGTTCCTTGTGATTTTGTATTCATAACACATTCCAGTCATACGGTAAGCTTCCCCTTTTATAAAATGTTTCGCAATAATGATTCACATACATATATACGTAAAGAAGTATATTTTTCATTGTTATGCGTTACTAAGGGCACATATGAAACATGGGGAAACGAGGGGAATGCATAACGATATATTTCAACCCCCCAAAGGATTGAGATCTCTCCAATAACTTTCTATAATTAAGTATATATAAACTTGAGAGTCACAACAATGATCCCCAACGGAGCTCAGCGGTAAGTAAATTTCGATTCTCGCTGTGGGCAGAGCACAAATAGCCCCTTGTGTAGCTTTTTGCTTAAAAACAAATTCACAAAAGATGACCTAAAGTATGAACATATTCCAGTAAAGTTACCCTCAAAATTCATTTTGCGGAATGTTAAACTTCATTGTATAATTCTATAAAATATTTTAATTTAGGATCCACGCGAAGTATATGCCAATGAAAGTTGTTTTATCTTGAATTACATAAGAGTTTCTATTAATCATGAGATTTTTTCCAGTATAACCTTGTGCTTTATTGGCAAATCATCGAACATCCTTTCTTATGGTATTATTTTAAGTGTTTCAAAAATATACTTACCAATATATTACGAATTATATGATGTAGTTTATTAACAGTGCTCTTAAAACTTATATATATATATATGAACAAATATAGAATGATCATAAATTTATTATTATTTTTAAAACTTTCTTCACCAATCCTCTCTGTTGTAATTTCATTTTTCCCAGATTCGGCTACCAAAACCCTTTGTACATCAACACTATGCGAGACCCTGTAGAGAAGATTATCTCCCGGTTTTTCTATTGGAGATCACCTGGTTTATCTATCTTCGAAGAACTAAAGTCGGCTGGAAAAGTACATTCCAACAAAAGTCACTGGCTATCAAAAGTAAGCAAACACCTACGATACATATTCTTCTAAGATATAACAGGTGCAGACTAACATTCCTTCTTTTATTTTTGAAGTCAGAGGGTAGTTATGGCTCGTGTTATTTGTGAGCTTTCTTAATATATGTAATGCATCGAGTGATACTATAGAAGGTGATTTCCTTTTAGTTTTTGAGGCATTTGTTGTAAAGTAAATTTATTTATTTATTCATAAATTTGGTTTTAAAATAATGAATTTTACATTACTGCGTGTCATTCTTTTGTTTTGTTCTATTGAAATTCCACCCAGTCTATTTCAGAATTTAACAATGGATTTTTATTATCAGAAAACGATTATCAACTTGCATTATTACATTGGTAAATTAATATATATATAGTAGTATGTTAATTAAACCAATAGTATAAGAGGTAAGAAAGTAATGTTTGTCATGTTTCTTTGCCCTAGTGACTGTAAAATGTAAAAAAAAAAACAAGCAAAAGAACGCTTATTTTGGATGTTGTACAGTTACGTTTTTTTTATTTTCTGGTATCATCTATTATTGTTTGTTTGTTTGAGAACAAAGTCATAGTAGGCTATCTGCTGTGTCCGCCGCGGGGAATCGAATCCCGGATTTTAACGTTGTACTTTCATAGACTTACTGCTGTCCCACTAAAGGACATCATCCATGATCTTGAATATGATGTGTATAAAAACTACATTATATTTTTGTTATAAGAGACTATTGACAATGAAATATTATTACTTACTTTGTTCAAGAAACCAAATATATGTATATACATACTTAAACTCCATATGTATATAAAGATATATATATTTTTCTATCAGCTACGTGAATCAATTGGTTATTCACATGTCGTATATTGAAGTAAGTGTATATAAAGGATCATTTCCAAAAATAAAAAGAGGTGAACGGGGACACTGTGTTTGATTCAGTACATGAGTGATATCTCAGCAAATAGAAAATATATGAGGTTCTTGTTTTATATTCTAGCTTGTCAATATCGGTAATTTGAGTTCCTAATTCTTGCGAAACTATAGACTTTGTATTTGGACATCACAAACATATAATTTGAACCAGTGCTGCATTCAACATACCACGTGACACACAAAAATCGACGTTTAACTGTGTATATTTAATATTTATTTTTAAATTAAGAAATTGAATAATGTATAATACTAAACTTTGAATTATAATCTACAGCTTCATACCAAACTTATTGATATAAATTCATGAAATAGTAGTTCAATTAAATTTTGAATGCGAGTCAACAAACGCGATGACATGGCCTTTGATCCGTGACCCATCTGTGGAGGGTTAATGTATAGCTACTTAAAACTATTTCGTTTTAAGTATATCCTATCATATTTTAGTCATGTTGAACTCATACCTATGTATAACATTTTTCATTAAAATCACGTAATACCACAGATTCGTGCGTGTTTATCAGTTTTCATATTTTGTCATTTTATTGTCACCGAATGAAGAAACGACGGTTTATAGTTCATGACACACAAAATATTAAAGTTGAAAAATGAATTCGGATTAATTAAATTACTAAAGTTAATAAAATATATCGTTCTTTTTAGAAAATAAAATCAGATAATTTAATAGTGATAGGTGAAACAGTGGAGATTTAACTGGCAAAACAGATAAATCATGGTTCAGTAAGATTAGTAGTTTGAACGAGGGTATAAGCAAATTAAACAAAGAATAACATGGCAGCGTGATACACGCAGAAACATTAAGCTGGGTAGGCATCATATTCCTTTTGTGTTTAATTCAAAAGTGATGCTACGATTTATGTATATGCTCAAGTATTCAAAAACTACATTATCACGTTATTGGGAACATTTTACAAGTATTCAAAACTACATTATCACGTTATCGGGAACATTTTACAAGTATTCAAAGCTACATTATCACGTTATCGGGAACATTTTAGTATTTTTTTGTTTTCAGAATTTTAGTATACAGTTTTAGGGAAATTAGGTGAATTTTTTTTTAGTTATCTAAAGATTTACGATATGTTAAAATTAATAATCTTTGAAATCAGATAACAGAAGCACGATTTGTATACAAACATTACATCTTCAGACTAACAGTCTTGATATATTCTCAAGATAAAACAAGATGTTTTAGAGACGTAATGAAAAACTTAAATACAATAAAATTTATGCTCTAGCTGAATGAGTTGTTTTCAGAACAATAGAATAATAAAAAGGGCTAAACATTTCAACAGCGCATTAATAATATTGGTGGTTGCTATATGACATCATATAAGAGTTCTGTAGATTCAGCATAAGCTAATTGTTGTATGCATATAGAACTCCAAGTCTTTTACCTGTAATAAATTATCTGTTTTGCATTATGTTATATTTAAGGCATTTACATTTGTTCTGTTCTATGTGTTTAGAATTTTGAACAGTGTGTGCTTACACATGATCCAGAATGCACATTTATAACCGGACAACCTTACGATCTTGCCATTCCTTATTTCTGTGGCCATGAAGAGGAGTGCATGTGAGTAAACCAAGATAAATACATTTGTTAACAGACTAAAAAAATATCAAATTCAATTATTTTATATTTAGTGTAGATGAGAAAGCACGTTGTATGACTTGGATATTGTTTATACATTAATAAATACTCATGAGCTCATATCTTGAAAACTACAACAGGTATGATTTTATGACGTATATACCTAAAAAAGTTAAAGTTTATGCACTGTCTATTCCATATGTATTCATGCTTAAATACAGTTAAAATTAATGGTCTTCAAGCTGATGTTGATGATGTTTTCAGATTGAGGGTATAATTCCGATACAAACTGTAGTTTTCTATCACGTTTCAAAAACGTATGATCCGTTGCTTCCTAGCAGGTAAAAGCAAATATTTTATCGTTTTTACATCGTGGTAAAACAAATATATTATAATTTCCATAAGTTAACATATATAATGTATTTAACTACCTTTTTTTTTTTTTGTAGTTTACTAACAAATATTATCCAATTGTATAAATTACTTCAAAATCATTCAGATTACTTCAAAATCCCTGGAATAAGCTTATAAATTAATGAACAATGACTTCATTCCAGGTTTTTAAACAATAAGGCTGCTCTGAAACTGGCTAAACGGAATGTTTTGAAACATTATACCGTAGTGGGGATCTTAGAAGAAATGAACAAAACACTGAAGGTGTTGGAAGCTCGTATTCCCCAGTTTTTCAGGGGTATTTCTACGTTATACAGCATTAAACGTAAGTACATCACAAGCTTGAACTTCATAAAGATTATAATCACTGTTATATTACATCTGGTCAAAAACACCTTAGGTGTGAAAAAAAGGTGCGGCCAAAAAAGGATTGAGCGTGCGACTTAAACGAATAAAATCACAATTGGAGGCCAAACTGGTAGCTACACTTGATTTTTGATTAGATATCATGACTTTTTGTCAATACAAACGAACAAATCACAGCAAGCTAGAAAGTGATACTCGATAGTAACCAACATTAGCTTTAGGATCACAACCCTATTATTTGGAACAGACCTATACTTTACAGAACCAACTAGTTTCTTTAAAATATATGGTGGCAGTTTTCCTCTCTAAAACAGTGTTAATAACTTCCTTTATAGTAACGCCATAAAATCTAGATTAATAGTTTCATGTCATCATCCCATGCAATCGGTACAGCCGTATCAAGCATCATTATTTATGCTAATTGCTTAAGCTAATATCACATGACACTAAATGTTCTTTAATTAGGATAATTTCATAAAATTTAGCAAATTTGTGCTTAAAAGTTGGCAATGAATAATGAATAATAACCGTCCACCCGTATGATTCTTTTGAAAACTTGAGCTAGAAACTGAAAAAAAGTCCACCTTTGCTCTTAGTTGAAGCTGTGGTAAACATTTGAGGCCAATAGCTCACGTTACTTTCTGCATAACCGTGCGCAAAAAGTTTGGTCAAATTTGAGCGGTTTTTGTTGAATAACTTTACATATGTGACTTATGTTTAGACCAAAGTTGGCATCTACTTGTAGGTTGTAAAGATCTATCAGTGTACCAAATTTGAAAAAATACATGAAAGGTAAATATGTTTTTCTATCAAATAAAGTTTCCGTTCTGTCTATGTGAAGAACAAAAACTAGGAAGAAATTCAATCAAAATTGGAGATTTTAATCTCATGTATTTCTTAATGGATTGCCTTGAAATTTGAAGTATGTGAAGTAGGGATACAGTAGAGCATATCCATTGAAAATATGTGATAGTTTGGATTACCAAAGTCCGAGCTACAGAAGGTGGAAAATTGTTAAACTATCATGCCTGTTAATAACACACAGTGTGCCCTGCAGGTTGTTTTGGTCGCACGACACACTACCGTGTGTCTTGATTTCAAACTTACGTTCCTTATGTGTATTTATCGTACATACCGTATGATTCTAATCTCTTTAGCTTGGGGCTCCCAAAACTTTAAACACTCCAGCTAGGGATAATGAAGGACCTTAACTCAATGACTTAATAGAATTTATAAATAATCGCCTCTCTGAGGTGCCTTACTTTCGTTGAAAATATATCTCAAGCATAAACATAATTTAGTAGTCATATTTTTTTTGCAATAAATTAAATTATTGCTTATAATATTTCTTTGTCGTGTCAATGTCGTCGTCTTTATCAATGTGATAAATGTTTAATTCATTAAGCAATATTTTTGATAGGATGATATTTAATACATATAGGCTGATTTAGTTAGTTAAAAGTGTGTTTTCAAAACTCGTTAAAAACCATTTATAATCAGCTTTGAGTTGTTCAACAACATCTGGAAAAATTAGAAGGTTGACTATATTCGATTGGCGAGCATTTATTTTCACGTTATAAAGATATGTTCTTTGATATTTTGGTATTTTTCAAACGGAATGGAATTTTATGTAACAAATAAGCTAAACAGCCAGATAGAAAATGCTAAAGTTCAGGAATAGCTGTCCCTCCCTAATTTGAGAGAAGGCATTCAGTTAACTTCACTCTTCGCCTACACTACTCGTAATCAAATAACAGAATTAAATGTCACAATTACAACGCTTCCTCAACTATGTATCGAGTGGTCCAAGGTTCGAGACATGATACTATTTTATAAGCTCCAAACTTTTTTAATGTAGATGCGTTTATAAAAGTGATAGTCAAGCCCATATTTAATTCAATGAGCCAAACAAAGTCCTTGTAGATGTGGGTGTTTCTGGTTGGTTGGTCGATATTCCTCTGATCAACATTTTAAAAATTAGAGACTTAGTATCTAACCTAGCCGTTTAGTCCATGTGCGCATAAAGTTCCGTTCTTTTAAAAAATCGCAATTACAATTTCTACATGTGGAGAAACTCTCGTTTAATATTATTATATGCATAGATCATATTACACATATATTCCCGGCTGTTCTTTTTTATTATTATTAGAAAAAAAACTGGAAACGCAAACTTTTAATTGCGGATCCAGTATGTATTTAGCAACATGAAGTACCAGACTCTACAAAACAAAAATCTAGCGCTAGACATTCCGTCATCAGGCGGGTGGTTTATCCCATTTTTCAACTAAGCGACTTCTTAATATCGTGAAAGACAAAATTATTTATTGGGCTACTGCAGCAAACAGTCCACAATAACCTATATATATTTGTTTCATTTCATTATAATCATGTTAAAAGCTGGTCGTCGACAGTTTACACATGTAAATATTCACCTGTTAAATAATGAAATTATGTTTATAACATATAAAATCCACTCAAAATTATTTATTGGGCTACTGCAGCAAACAGTCCACAATAACCTATATATATTATAATCATGTTAAAAGCTGGTCGTTGACAGTTTACACATGTAAATATTCACCTGTTAAATAATGAAATTATGCTTATAACATATAAAATCCACTCAAAATTATTTTAGCTGTAAGTCATTGTCCTTGAGAGATAAAAGAAAAAATAGTTTGTTTGTTATGGATTTCACGCAAAGCTACACGAGGACTATCTGCGCTAGCCGTCCCTAATTTAGCAGTGAAAGACTTGAGGGAAGGCAGCTAGTCATCACCACCCACCGCCAACTCTTAGGCTATTCTTTTACCAACGAATAGTGGATTGACCGTCGCATTATAACACTCCCACGGCTGAAAGGGCGAGCATGTTTGATGTGACGGAGATTCGAACCCGCGACCCGCAGAATTGCGAGTCGAGCACCCTAACCACCGGGCCGAGAAAAAATAGAACCTTATGAAACTAAAATCTATAGGCGAGCAATCATAATAGAAAGAAGATACTAGCGAATCACTCGATTTATATCGATATATTTGTGTTACAGAAACAAAACTTTTGTTGGGTTGACCGTTTCAACTTAATATATATTGTAGTACACAAGATATCCATCAAAAATAAAACATCCAAAGAGATATTATACTTATGAATGGAAAGAAAGTCACGAGAATATTTTTGTGGTAAGTATTTTGTTTATATGCATATTTAAGATTAAAGATTGTTGTGACAAAGGTTATTGTGATTCTCTATAATTCTACATAGCTTTTCTTAACATTTAAAATAAAATCTTTAGTTTCATTGTGTTTGTTTTGAATTTCACACAAAGCTACACGAGGACTATCTGCGCTAGCCGTCCCTAATTTAGCAGTGGGAAGGCAGCTAGTCATCACCAGCCACCGCCAACTCTTGGGCTACTTTTTTACCCACGAATAGTGGGTTTGACGGTCACATT
>NW_013665814.1:474245-476196 GCF_000517525.1 Limulus polyphemus | reverse complement strand
TAATATATATATATATATATATATATATATAGTAATTGTTTTAGTGTATGATTTGTTTTATTTTCATTTGCAGAAAAAGTAAAGAACAAGACTTCGGGAAAAAAGAAGATTTCGGAAAAAGTGAAGAATATATTGAGACAAAACCTAACGATGGAATATGAATTCTACAACTTTATTTGTAAACGTCTTAACGATCAATTTAATATCATTAAAAAGTCCTCTTGATGACTTGAAATGAGGTGCTAGAAAGTGTCCTTTCTGAACATCGCCCATATGTAAAAAGACCCTCCAAATTACGTTAATTTTCTTTCTTTGAATGGCTTGACATAAAATTTTAAATACAATTCCAAGTAGTACACATTTGAAATAAAATCCCTTTAAAAATTACCTTTATATTTATTCGTCAACTTGGTTTACTAAAATTAGAAGATTAAAATTGTTTTTAATTAATTCAAATTAGATTTTTTCAGATATTTTAGGCCAATAAATAATTATAATTCAGAATTCAACTTCCTTACAGAAACTGAAATGCAGATATTTATCAAAACGAAGTCCAACTAAAAGTAAAGGCCCGGCACGGCCAGGTGGTTAGGGCACTCGACTCGCAATCTGCGGGTCGCGGGTTCGAATCCCTGTCCCACCAAAACACGCTCGCCCTATCAGCCGTGGGGGCGTTATAATGTGACGGTCAATCCCACTATTCGTTGGTAAAAGAGTAGCCCAAGAGTTGGCGGTGGGTGGTGATGACTAGCTGCCTTCCCTCTAGTCTTACACTGCTAAATTAGGGACGGCTAGCGCAGATAGCCCTCGTGTAGCTTTGCGCGAAATTCAAAACAAACAAACTAAAAGTAAAAATATCTCGAAAGGGTGTTAAATTTGTTTTTCTTCATTGTAACACACACACACAAGTTTCAGCGTAATATATCAGTTTGTTTATCATTGAACGTTGTTGTCCATAGTATTTTAGTAGTGCAATTAACATAACATTGGTTCGAAAGAGTTCAAAGTTCTTCAAAAGATTTATTTGAAGAATACCTTCCGTGCGGTGGCTCAAAGGTAAGCTTGAAGGCTTATAAAATCTCGAGGTTATATCCCTGCAGCGGGCATAGATAGCCAACCGTGCAACTTTATGCTTAACAGCAAAGTGACTTGAAAAGAACAAAATTATAACATTTTGTTGCTGTAAATTAATTTTTACAACATTGACAATCTTGAGAGATAATTATATATTTCTTAATTTTTTACAAATACTATTTTTTTTTCTTCATTCAGAGGAAAAATTTAAAATAAGTTATTTAAGCTGCTTTGAGTAATTGTTCTTTAAAATTCTAATGACGGTTCCGTAGAAAAACGTATCTTTCTAATAAACTAAAGTACACTTTATACATAATGTTGGCCCGGCTCGCAATCTGAGGGTCGCGGGTTCGAATCCCCGTCCCACCAAACATGCTCGCTCTTTCCGCCGTAGGGGCGTTATAATGTGACGCTGTTCGATGTTAAAAGAGTAGCCCAAGAGTTGGCGGTGGGTGGTGATAATCTTCCCTCTAGTCTTACACTGCTAAATTAGGGGTAGATAGCCCTCGTGTAGCTTTGTGCGAAATTTAAAAAAAAATCTAAATCTACATAATGTTTTTTTATAACTTTCATATACTTTCTGTAAAAAAGTATCAATAATGTTATGTGTTTTATATTTAAATGCCTGTATCACTAGTATTTTTAATCTAATCAGTCTCAAATTGGTGATAATGTGGAATGATTAACATCCGAAATAAAGTTGGAAGACTGCTTGAATGGGTAGTGAAAAACTATTACAAGTTTATCGAAATGGTTTATTTAAGTGGTTTACACTCACAAAAAAGAAACCTATCATTCTATAGGTATTTGAAAAACTTGTAGCATTTCGCCACAATTTAATTCTTCGTATTGTTCAATTATGTACCAGTTGCCGGCT
>NW_013665814.1:471514-474224 GCF_000517525.1 Limulus polyphemus | reverse complement strand
GCAAAACACTTAAATTAAGTAATAAATTTTTTTAATTAAAGATTTTCTCGTAAACTTTTTCTTTCAGAATGCTGACAATCCCACATGCAAAGTCATTATTATTTTAAGATTAAAAATACTTTAATGTATCAGAACATGTTCAAATTTCACATGCGAAATCTTTATAGTCTCCGGATAATTATCACATTTTTTGTATAAAAACTATATTTTATTTGTTATTTTTACTTGTGTGTTTCTCTACGGGTTGGTTCGATATGACCGACTTCGTAACCTCAATAAAAAAATTAGGAAAAATATATAAATTATGCTTTTTTCATTCTAAAATGACTACAAATAACACGAATTTTTAGTCTAAATAGCTTAAATCTCATAACATTATAACGTAGCCGAACACTTATGAAACTGTAGTGGTACTTATGACTGAAATAATATAAAAATTTTAAGATATGTACAAACTAACATAAAAAGAAACTTGAGAGAAAGAACTTGCATAATCAAAAACAGCCCCCTACGTATAAATAGAGATGATAGACCAATCAACATGTCCTACTGGAAGACCTGTTTATCTTAAATATTCTAGCACGTATGACTTACCTTTCTCCCTTATCTCTTGATCTTGTTTTTCAAAAACGAACTCGCCCATCAACAGTTGGAACTAAATACTCACTTCACGGACACCATGATGATGGTAACATGTTTACCGAAACTACTTGGCTGTAGGTTATATTAAATAATTTTACATATTATTGTGCGAAAAAACGTCGTTTTTTTGTAATTGTTACTCTTAATAATCGAATCGGATTCTTACCTGTCCAACTCAAACCCATATTTTACTCAATGGTGCAATAACACGTTTAGTTAAACTTATAGTCAACATATAAATCACAACACCAGAGGACCTTATGACACAGATTTAGCAAAATACTTTATAATACGTCATTCTTATTGTAAATACATTTATATTGCTTGTCTAAATATAATGAAGTAGTAAATATCTAAAGTAAAACATTTACCACTTAATATTTTCCTTATTGCGCTGCCACCAATATTTCTTCCATTACACTTCAAAGATCTGTTATTGTATTTAAAACAAAAAGTTATGCCTTGGTTATGTTAGCAAAAAGAAAAAAAAAAGAAACTCCACATTTTTTTTTTTTTGTTATTTCTTAGGTTTAAAAAGGAAAAGATCTTTTATAAGACAATAATAAATTAAAACATGATCCTTATAAGCTAAAGTATTAAACTTTCATGTGAATACAAGTTGCTTGGAAAGTTCCTCTGATGGATACTCAAATATTAGAAAATCATAAAAAATGAATAGATTTAGTAGTTTTTTTCACTTTGTAATAAGTTATTTTATTTAACTACAGTCTCTGAAACTCTTTCAGGAGCTCATCATCAGGTGTAAGATTAGTCTTAACTGACTAGAAAAGTAATGATTCGCATCTGTTTGAATAATCAACACTGCACACGTACAAAGAGACGCTACTTTGATACAGTATTATTGTTTACAACAATACAAGCAGAGAGACAGCAAAAATTTAATAGTAAACATCAAAATAATAACAAGGTGTTTTGCATTTTGTTTTTTTAACAAAAGCAACACTGGTGATATAATAGTGTTATACGGTAATGTAGCAAACAAATGGTGAGTCAATCACGGGAGAATGAGGCATGTCTTTTAGCAGCAAAGCCCACAACATCATAACTTATAAATTGGGACGAAATTTCTTTAAAATTTTTAATAATTAGAATTTTGAATATAGGTCGTTGTATTTAAGTAATGAGAAATTTCAAAAGATGAAAATTATCCATACGTATAATAAAATACGGTACGGATGAAATCTGTTAAAGTTGTAAGAGAAAATTATTTTAGTACCAATAATTTTATAATATATATATATATATATATATATATTATTAGTAACATCAAACTCAAGTAAATGAATCGAGCATGGCTCAGTTGTTAGCATGCCGGACTATGGATATACGGATCCCGAGTTTGCACCCCGTTCCCAAAAAAAATCGCACTCCTCACTTTGACACCATGGGTGCGTTATAATGGTGACGGTCAAATTCCACTATTCGGTCAGATAAGAATAGCCGAAAAGTTGACGATAGCTGCTGTTGACTAGCAGCTTTCCCCTATCTATTAGTTCAAAATTACGGATGTCTTGTGCTGATGTGCTTGTGCTTGAGTAGCTTTATACGAATAATAAATAAGTTACCAAATTCACAGCCCAAGTCCAGATCACGATCTCGAAATTAACCTATAAGTTTAAACAGCACGTTAGTAGGAAAGTATTAAATGAACTAAAAATGACCAAAGCATCTTGATCAAACCTTTTGACAAAAGAGGACAAGAAATTGTTAGATATATGATACATGAATATTTCATGCATTTCTTGTAACATTATAATATTTCGTCTGAATCTACTCTGTGTTCTGTATACCTGCAGGTTTCACGCAACACGTGGTTGAGAAAGATGTTAAGTTCATCTCGTTTCAGCTGTCTTTGTTATTGAAACAGCAGTGCCCTTCAATAGCTTTCCGGGCGATACCTAGAGATTACAGACCCACTCATGTTGGAATGAGATTGACCAGCACGTGATTAGCGCTAGACGCTCTGTGTAAATGCAATTTCTCTTGCGATCTAAGGAATTGAATTTAGACAATCTGGAACTGAATTTTGAAGGAGAAGCAGTTGATT
>NW_013665814.1:466190-470514 GCF_000517525.1 Limulus polyphemus | reverse complement strand
CCAGTCTTATTATTCCATCTAACATCCCGACTCAGTTAGTAAGAAATTTAACATTACTTGTTGATCAATAGCTTGACGAAATTCCCAGTTATTAAGCGGACCTTTGTTCGAAGATTAGCTCAGTTTTTTTACCTGAATATATCACACAGACAAAAAATGAATCCAAAAGCGATACACGGGAAATATTATCGGACTCTTGTTAGCAAAACCAAAACCTTTCGTGAAGAAGCTAAAGAAACTACTAAAATTAAAAATAACAATTCAGCAACAATATATCTGACAAAATAAAATCCAATCATCACAAGGCACTACAAAAAATATTCCACTTAAACCAACTGTTAGTTTCAATGTTGCAGCAAAGCATTTTCTAACCTTTTGGAACATTATCTGATGTCAATGAAGTGATGATTAATAACTCAGAATATTTCATTAGCTAGATTAAAGATTTTTATATTACAGTTCCATATAGTTAAGAAGTTTTGATGCCATCTCATTATTTACTAATAAAAGTTATCGCAATCAGCTTCATTCAACTTCGATCAAACAAAACCTTGTCATGCATAACCAATCTAAATCCCTGTTCAAAATGTTACTCCTTGTAATGTGTTTGTGTATGTTTAATACAGTTGGAAATAAATGCTTATAAAATAACTGATGGGACCTCCTCTATAACCTGTATAGTTAGTAATTAGAATCTAACTATAAAAAGTTGCTAAATTAATAATCATACTATGATGATCGTGTAAACTGTAGGCTACTAGCTATGACAACGATACACTACTGTTGTTTTATTTATGTTTTTGTTTACTTCTCATCTCGTGTAGTTCAGTCTGTAAACATTCTTCTCGTGCTTATGATAATTCCTTTTATTTCTTTTAGAACAAGAAGGGGTGTATGTCTATTTATGGAGACTTTTGTTACCTTTAAAAATATAGTTCTATTTGGTATCAAGGTGTGTCGCCACTTAACATCATAAAACGTTTCTTTGTTATAAGACTTCTCCAATTTGAACCCACAAAAGGGGTGAACCTGCCTGTTTATTCATAATGTAATTTTACAATTTATTTATTCAAATATGATATAGTTTATTCTTTATCAGATATTTTCTTAAATAATCTTAGAGATCTAATCTGATGATTTTTCCTGTTAACGTGTAAGAACTGTAAATACAACTAATGAGTTTTGTTGTTTTTTTTATCCAACGCTCATGCTGTACAACCGAAACCTATTCTCTGGCGAAATGTTGTATGCTTTGTGTACTTTCATGGATATTTTATCAAAGAAATATTGGATACAAAAAAAAAACGATTGTTGTAAGGAATATGTAGATGAAGGCAAAAATATCGTTACAACTGCATATAATCAGGAACACAAAAAATTGCATTATTTTGAAACTTTGGTTATCTCTATGTTAGTGAACACGATGCTGTGTAAAGATTAAACTGAACGGAACAACGCTCACATTCTAAACAAATAATAAAGGAAGAATTATACATCAAAACTCAAAACTACATCTCAGAACGTGATATCAGTCGTGATTACAGAAAATTAACTGTTATCATCTTCCCGCCACTGGCTCATCAAGTCCAGTTCTACTATACTTCATACACGTTACATCATTATACCGTCAGTATTAGTTTTGTTTAAATATATTCTTCAAGTACCCGATTTAATTGTGTATTATCTCTTGGGTTCATTGTTGACGCTACTAATATTGTATCAGAGTAGCGTCATTGTTTATTAATCGAATCAGAAAATTAAATGTTATCATCTTCCCGCCACTGGCTCATCAAGTCCAGTTCTACTATACGTTACATCATTATACCGTCAGTATTAGTTTTGTTTATATACTTTCTTCAAGTACCCGAGTTAATTGTGTATTATCTCTTGTGTTCATTGTTGACGCTACTAATATTGTATCAGAGTAGCGTCATTGTTTATTAATCGAATCAGTGCAAATCACTTCTTTTCTAACAAGTTCATTCCAGCCTCACACCCGATAATGAACTTTTGAAATAGTTTGAGCTTTGTAATTAAATAAGAAATCTTATCATGTGTTTATAAAAGCTTTTAAATTAGCGTCATTTATTTATTTAAAACACTTTACATCGAAATTACATCGAAGGATCATTTAGAGATTTATTCAAATTGGATTTCCGTTACGAATTATCATGAGCTTTAATCCATAAAACAAACAAACATTTTTTTGTTATTTTATTACAAATAAAATAAGAAAGTACATGTTTTTTTTTACATAGTTCTATCACTTTATGATTCCATAGTTTTCTTTACATCTTAGTTCCAACTAAGTTTTTAACGTCGATTTTTAACGGCATTGAATTGATCATTAAGTCGTTTATGAATGAAATTGTAAAACTCATATTCCATGGTTAGATTTTGTTTCAAAATATCTTTTACTTGTTTGGAAACCATCTTCTTCCGTGATGTCTTGTTCTTTACTTTTGCTGCAAGGAAGAAATAAATCATAAGGATCAAGGGCGCCCGCAGAAAGAAAGAAAAAAAAATTAGGAGGGTTAAATAACTCAAGTTTTAAAAAATTATGAAATCGAAACACAAATACCCTATGATTTTCTGGATACTAATCATACTATTGTTAATACTCCTGTAAATATAAATACCCTATGATTTTATAATAACATAGAATAATAATTTTACATATCTAGTATTTTTTTTTTTTGAATATGTTGGTTTATAGATAAATTGATTGATCGATAGATTAACTTAATAAATATCACGTTGTGGTTTTCATTGACATTTTATACACACACGCCAATATAGTTAATATTTATTACAAGTTTTACATGCCTCAAAAATAACTTCATATGATATTTCGTTTTTGCATAATTTGGGCTATAACCGTACTACTAAATTGTTTCGTAGACCTCTACAACGCCCACTCCTTGTTACATGTTGAAGCATCTATATAAATATAATAGTATTATCTGTAGTATGTACATGTAACTACTTTGCACGGTTTATGTTGAAGCATCTATATAAATATAATAGTATTATCTGTAGTATGTACATGTAACTACTTTGCAGGGTTTGGATGGATCTTTACCCAAATTGGTATGGAGGTTCATTAGGTTCATGCTAGGGGGGGGGGGCGTACAAAATTTCAGTTTCACATTTTGCGTTGTTATGGCCGTTTTGGGTTTGTTTGTTTGTTTTTTTTACAATTACGTATAAGGGAACTTTTCATGTCCTAAGATAATCTTTCATTAATCATGAATTTACACAACTTCCGTTCAGGGACGAATACTCCGATTAGTTTTAGAGTATACTAGCTCATTTTTTGTTGTTGTTGTTGAGAATTTCAGCTCATCCTTATAGTTAACGTGAAGTTTTCTCCAATAAATAGCATACGCAGTAGTATGCAGTAATGCGTACTGAGAAAGAGAGAAAAGACAGAAATATTTCACGTGATTTTATATAATATATAATTAATGTTAACCTCTGATCAAAGCAAGATTTCTACATAGATCAGATCTAACCATATATACTTAGTAGCAAGAGCAGATAATTGAATATAATATTCAAACTACATTACTTATAATGGTTAGAATGCATTATTTCATCACTTGAGTACCGGCGCTGTTAATAACATTATCGGTCGTAAACCCAATAACATCTCACGAGATTTAGCCAGTCCCGGATATTATATTATTCTAAATCCATATATTAACCTAATAATGCAGAATAACCGTTATAATAAAAACGTTTACTTACTTAGGTAGAAGAAGAGTTGGCTGTCTGGTTTGATAAGTTGTTGTGAGGAGCTGGCTGAGCCATCTCAGATGATATTTGGTAAAAGAACTCAGGCATTCCCCCAAGAGATCGAGTTTAAATAAATAAGTCATCAGAGGAACAATTCGAGTTTAGCAGCTACTTCGATTTTAGCGCTTTAATCTCGCAAACGATGACTCAACGCGATAGGATCGGTTGCAAAATACGTGAACCCGACGCCAAACGACAATGATTGTTAATGCTGCGTGAAGCACGGATATATTTGGATCTGACAAATGTTAATGTGCTACGGCTCAAAATAATGAAGGGGTTGCCCACGCACGTATTTTATAACATCACTTTTTAAGCCCGGCACTGCTTATACATTTGGTACAAATATAATGACATTTTCATTCCTTAATAAGTAAAACTTTTTTTATTATAAACGATTCTCTATATATTAAAATATTTAAAAGTGACTGTTCTGAATCGAAACTTTACCATTTTGTAACTTAAAAGTTACTCTTCAGCAATCTTTAAAACTCCTGGCCCGGCATGGCCAGGTGGTTAAGGCGCT
>NW_013665814.1:462435-465686 GCF_000517525.1 Limulus polyphemus | reverse complement strand
CCCAACACCTAATCAACTTCCGCTGAAAATTTGTGATAAACTTATTAGTCATGGAACGGTAGAATTGTCATACTTTTAATCTCTGGAGAAACAATTGAAAATAAAAGACTTTAACAAATTAAGGAATACAAACACGTTAATATTAAGGTGTTTAACACAAGCTTGAAACTGATCTTACTTATTAACCGAGGAAACTTTAAAGTTGTTCCTCAGCGTCATCTACATTACAACTGATAATCCAAGACTTACACATCCTCCGTAAATACCTTTTAATTAAAAAAATATTTTGTACAACTTTTGATATCATATCGTCCTGAGTAACTACTCAGTGAAATGTTATCACTGATCTTCATCATTTATTTACTTTTTATTTTATTTTAATGTAAGTAACTCTAGAAGTATTGTATGCATAAAAGGAGGACTGCATATTCGTCTTCATTTTTAACTTTCACGTTTAAAGGCCCTCCAGTTGCTCAGCGGTAAGTCTGAAAACTTATAACACTAAAAACTGAGTTGCGAGACCCGTGGTGGGCAAAGCACAGATAGCCCCATTACGAAGCTTTATACTTACCAACAAACACGTTTAAGTTATCTGTGATAAAATGAAAAATATGTATCTAATCAAAAATGAATATCACAAACAAGATAAAAACAAGAGGGAATCTTCAATAACCACGGCAATTGAAATTCTTTTAGGTAGGATTAGAGTAAATTAAACAATGAGACCTTTTTATTAGCTATATTTGTGTGTGCCAGCAATTACAAGCGTGGAGCGCGCGTATACCCGATTCGATTTTATTACTCATCAGGATCTCTACCAGCCTACCTCAAATTGAAATGACTTTAGGCAGGACTAGAGAAAATTAATCTATGAGACCTTGGGCGTAGTCAAATTATCAATCAAAAGTATTTGACCTCCTGAGTCCAAAAGTGTACTTAGATCTTAAATCGGTCAAGAGATGACGGAGCTATGAGCTAAACATTTGTATTTGTGGGAAAAAATGTATTATAACTATTTATTGTCCCAACTTTTAATTGCTTTTATAATAATAAACTCAGAATAGAAAATTAAATAATAATGCTAATAAAATGCTTTAACATTTAATAGCTATTATTTAATCTAAACTATTTAGTTTTTAATTGTCATGTAGATAATATTACTTCCTGGAATAAGAAGATAAACGACATATAAATATTGAACTGTAACATTGTGTCTGACTATATTAGTGTACTAAGAAAAAATATAATAGAAACACATGTTACATTAGCGTCTTAGAGAAACAAAAATTGTACAGACTACAAGCATATAATTCACATACGTTTAATGTTGTATAAAGCAGAAACACCTGTGAAAAACTGGGGAATATAAGTTTCCAACACTTTCAGCGTTTTGTTCATTTCTTCTAAAACTCCTACTACAGTGTAGTATTTCAATACATTCTTTTTGGCTCGTTCCAAAGCAGTCTTGCTGTTTAAAAGCCTGGAAAGATACCATTATTTTTAGGACTTCATAACTTTCTTTATCAGCACTTTAATAGAAACCTGAATGAAAATCGAAATTTTGATTCCTCAAAATAACATGAAAATGTTTTAAAACCAAAAACCTGTTATTTGTATCAATACAAAATTGTTTCTGTATAGGATGAGATTATGGAATACCTACACACGTCTTGAGTTCCTTGCATAGTACTGGAGCTACTTTTCTGCTGCAGGTCAGATTTGTTACACCTGTTGTTCATTTTATTGTAAAATGCTAATAAATTAAATAAGAAGAGAATAAGACTTTCTTATCACCAGAAACTTATTGAGGCTGAAACAATGGCCGTGTTTATTACTGATACATGTTCCAAAGCAGACCAATCTATATAGCATGCTCAAATTTTTGTTGCATCTTCAAAGCTAAAAACATACACATGAACCTTATTATACAGGGTGGCCCAAAATTACCTTTCCTATTTTAAAATATAATGAATAACCAACTAAAGGAATACAACCATGCAGTTTTCAAAAATTTTATACCTCAACCTAAACAGTCTTCATGTTGTTCTTGTTTTCATCCAAAAGAGTAATGTTCCCAGTAAAATGGCACTCGTACAAGAAAAGGCTCAATACAGACGACAGAACCTGAAAATAGTATGGGGGTATGTTAACGATATAGTATATCGCATATCTATAGCAAACATCACGGAGCTAAAAACCAGGATAACGGACGTCATCGTTATTATAACTATGGACATTTTGGAGCGAACGTGAACTGAAATCAAATTTCGGTTAGACGTGCTGAGAGCCACTAATAGCGCACACGTACAAGTCTACTTACATCTCAATAAAAACTGTTTGCGTTTCGCTACAAGATATTGAAAATTCAATGGTTGTATTTCCTTAGCTACTTAATTATTGAATTTTAAAATAGGAAGCTAATTTTGGACCACCCTGTATTTCACTTGTTAGATAAAGAAATTTAATGTATGCGAAAAGTTTTAGATACTTTCATTTATATGTATAGTTAAATGAGTTGGATCTACTTACGTGCACTCCTCTTCATGACCACAGAAGTAAGGTATGGCAAGGTCGTAAGGCTGTCCGGTTATAAAGGTACATTCTGGATCATGTGTAAGCACACACTGTTCAAAATCCTTTTAAAAACGAGGTAAAAAACAGTCAAAATGTACAAGCTGTAACAAACTTTTCAACAGCATACTTAGGCATTGGCCTTTGAAACATGCTTTTTTATTACTATGTTTCAAAACTTTCGACTTTTAGCCTATTCTAAAAGCTACAGTGTTTTTTGTACGATCAATAAATAGATTATCATTTATAGAACTTATTAAAATGGTCTTATCGTCGTTATTTCAGGCTAAATAGTTGAACAGCGTTACTATTCGTTTCATTCCCACCCACCCGTGGCTCAGCGGTAAGTTTGGGGCTTACAACACTAAAAGTCGGGTTTAGATACCCGAGGTTGGCACAGCACAAGTAGCCCATTGTTTAGCTTTGGGCTTACTAACAAACCCATTTCATTTCCAAAATGAAATTTTTTAGATGCCTAATGCAATGTACTATATAAATATTTACATAAGACATTATAATCTAAGCTCCATTAATTGTAAATGAAGGTGATAGATTTCTAAATGATTTCATAATAAATATTAAAGCTAAATATAGAAAAACGTAGATGGCTTTACTTCGGTTACGTTTTTTTTTTTCTCTCTCTCTGCTAGAATTTACGTGAGTAGAAATCCATCATTTTT
>NW_013665814.1:451906-461676 GCF_000517525.1 Limulus polyphemus | reverse complement strand
CCATCATTTTTATGTATTTCTGGAAAACATATTTTACGCACTGCAAAGAAAATATATCTCATCTTACGAAATAAAGGTGTCAAGTGTATTAGTTGTTTTTTTTTACTCAATACATAAAAATTAAAGCCTTTTTTCGTCTTTTGATGTTCATCTTTTAGTTTAGAACTGAAATATAAATTGTTTTAACCAAATATTTATCTATACATGCATAGAACTGTTAAACAATAATATCGTAAAATTATAATGTCGCTGTTTGGCTATAATGAAATCCTTTCATCCGTGGGGGCGTTATAAAGTAACGGTCAATCCCACTATTCATTGGTAAAAGAGTAGCCCAAGAGTTGGCGGTGGGTGGTGATGACTAGCTGCCTTCCCTCTAGTCTTACACTGCTAAATTAGGGATGGCTAGTGCAGATAGCCCTCGTGTAGCTTTGCGCGAAATTCAAAAACAAACAGACTAAGAATGGATAATTCCCAACAACTCTATTTGTAGTCTCTAGCTTTTTATTTATTACTTTTCTAATTTTAAGCTATCTACCAAAGGGAGGACTGCCAGTTAGCAGCAACTGCCGCCACACAGACTTTGTACAACTCCTGAAACTGAACATTGGCATTAACTGTCACTCTTATAAAGTGCTCACAACTGAAATTCGGATTGTGTTTAGCGGCATCTTGGAACTTGCTATCGTAACTAGTCAATGTTAGATATTGTGTTTAAGTACCTAGGTGAAACGTAGGTAAAAATAGTACACTAGTTGCAAAAAAAAAAAAAGGTATTCTACGTAACTGAAGATTATATTAAAACATATTAAATCACAAGTTTTCATAACTTAAAATACAGAGATCGAACCTATGCTATTACAGACTATTAATGAGGAGCTTGTTTTCATACCTTTTTCACCCATTGAAAAAAATTCAATGGGTGAAAAAGGTATGAAAACAAGCTCCTCAATAATAGTCTGTAATAGCATAGGTTCGATCTCTGTATTTTAAGAACTGATATTCACTTTAGTCGCCGACCTTAGCTGTTCGAAAACGTGTACACTAGATGTTCGCCAGTAGTAAAATCGAGAGATAATCTTTTCCACAGGGTCCCGTATATTGTTGATATACAGAGGGTTAGAATACGTAAATCTGGATAGAAAAGTCAAACGTTAAAACGTACAAAAAAGTAATGAAGTAAAACCACTTTTGGAAGATAAATGGAGTATATATAATGCGTGTTTATGACATTTTGAAAACTTTTTGTAATTGATTCATCAACTGTTGGTATATCTAAGTTCGTCAGGACATATGTCAAGTGCGTGATTGTAGTTCCTAGTATTTTTTACGTATCTAATTGTTTGTAGAACAAAAGTTGTAATGCGACAAATATTTGAATACTGCATCTTTCATTATTTTTTCATAAGCTACTAATAGTATTTGTGATTTTACCAATATATTTCTTTCAATTGTCTTATTCCCTGTACAAGGTTAAGGATTTAAACTTAATCGTATGCTAACAAAGATAAGGCCCGGGTAACAAATCAATATATATTTTCTACCTGAAAGAAAGACATTAAAAACATTTACTAGATAAATACCGAATAATATGTAACAGGTTCAATTTATAAGACCTTAGTGTTAAGTACTTTAGTCAGATTGTAAGGTTTGAAAGATGGTATCACTACTGCATGAGTAACGTATGTCGCGTTGTTGCCATATTTTTGTATTCAGCTTATGTACTGAAACAAAGTTGTTTTATCAACACTATTATTATTATCGATTCAAAGAAAAGAAAATAGATTTCAGCAAGTAAAATGTTATTACTACTTTCTGATACGTTTTTAATTCTGATCATATGGTTGAAAAGTAAACTTAAGTTATAAATTAAGGATGTTAAACCAGAACAAAAAAAACATATAACATAAATACAGATGTAAAAAAAATTTGATACACACAAAAAACTGAAACTTATAACGATTATGAGAGTAAAGTACACAATCTCATTACAGACATATTTCCAATATTCATCAATACAAAATGGAGCTCTAAGGATTAATGATTTTCAATACCTAATGATAAAAAAAACACTTTGTACACGTTTAAACGTATAATATTTATGAAAGTACAAAAAATAATCTAATTCAATTGTACTCTTGGTTCCATCACTTGATCGTGATGACCATTGTGGATGTGGAAACTAGAAGATTCTTAAATTGTCCAGTCATTGTGGCTATCCAGAAACTATATAAAGTAAAACTACAAATTTTAAAGCCACGTTTTATTTTTTTCCGTTTTCCTATTTATTTATAAAGATAAGTCTTAGTATTTTAAAATCAAATTTCAATTAGTTATCAGAAATATATAAAAATTCAGGCAGGCTAGTGGAAATGTTTCTGTTTTAACGCGAATACGTTACATTATTATATATACAAGATGCTAATGTCCGTCTGTCCGCAAAACTCCTCCCATTTCTCACGATTTTATTTAGTTTATTTAGTGCATGTGTCCGTTTATAAGAAATAAGTCAATAAACAGTTTTATATCACACCAAAATGAAAAATGTTATAAAATAGACCCTCGCTAAAATAAAAAATAAAAAATGGACCATGTTTTATAAAAAAAAATTCCTAAATCGCTTCCTTAATGGAGAAATGGTATTTCTTTCTTTTTTTAAAACTGTTTATGCTAGTCATCAATAACCGTAGTATTCGTACTTCATTGTAAGAATTTGTAAAAAATAAAAAACAGTATTTTTTTGTCTGGAAAGTACTGTACAGGAAAAGTGTTCGGATTGTGCTCTCTAGTCATACGTGACTCATTGCATCAAAATTTTTTAATGTACAGAGCTCATAATTTTCATAAATGTTACTGATATAAACTGTAATGTTTTTATATATTAAAAGTGGTACTCCTTATTGAAAAAATAACAGTTTTTTAATAACTTCATTTTTAGTACTATATTTACAAATTAAATCAATAAAGATGTAATCATACCCTTACGTATAGTCCTAGTGAAAGTCATGTTCTTGTTGTGAGGAGAGTACTTTTATTTAAATTGTGTTCTATTATAAAGAAATGGTTGTTGCATATGCCATAGTTATTTTTTAATTGTCTAAATCTTGAATACCCAAAGTGTGTTTTTTTAATGATTTTTTATTTGTTGTTCCATTTAATAGATGGTGAAACATTTCATAAGCCTCAGTCACCGCTTCTGGCATTGAGATCTTGTTATATTTCAGCACAACAGATGGCACCATTGCATATATTATTTGGGTCACGTATATATATATATATATATATACCGCATTATTGTAAGATGTACATTAATTTTTTTACATTTATTATTATCAACGAAATCAATTTTTTAATAAAAATTCTAAAATTGTGGTGAAGTGAATTTAATGTAGAATATAAAACTGAGTCTTCCTATTGGAGAATGGTTGTAATATTTCAGAAGAAAAGTCTTTTTCTGCTGAAGAATCCAAGCGTACGCTTTGAATTGAATTGTTCTGTAACCCGAAGGAAGTCCGTGGTACGGAGTTCGTTACATACAAATTTGCAGGAATTTTGTATTAACACTATCGTCGTGAGTTACACAAGTGTTTCTTTACTTCAGTATAAGTATAAAGTGATCAAAACCATCGAAAATCACAATACCAAAGATTAGCAAACGGAAAAGTGGCTTGTCACGGAGAAAGTCTGAAACTTTGAGAAAGAAAATGAAACGCAAGTTACAGGAAGAAAGAGTAAGAAAGAGATAGGCTTGTTCACCAAGTTATGACGTAAGATCCGGTGAGAAGAAGACAGGAACAATCCCGAAATACAGCAGCACATCAACGCCATCCGCAGGAACTAGCACAAACAACGGCCCGTAGTGCGTCGATTCTGCTAGTAATAAAAATGGTAGATATGCCTCCAGTAAGTAAGAGCTCTGAGAGATTACTAACGTCCAATGGAATTGTTTTCCTGCAATATCAGCACCTCTAATTGGTTGATACCCTTAAAGCAGGATAGAGTTCACCCTTTAGCAAATGTCTCAGTGCAGTAGGTCCAAAGTTAATTGTTTAATTTGCCTTTAGTGGAATATAAAAAATAGGAATTCCGTGTCACTTGTAACACAATCCAATTTGAAAGAATTTTGGGCACAGCACCAGAAGCAGTTGATACACTTCAGAATGTCAAATCTGTTCGCATTGATCTCAACTAGAAGGAAGAGATGGGTAATTCTTACGAACTTTGTTATTAATTAACTAGTTTCTCTGTGCATTGCTGTATAAATATAAATACATCAGTAAAGATGTATGAGCTTGTTAGTTTATATAAAATTGTGTCTGCGCTCCCTTGTTCAGCAGTTATGGACATTAATAGCACCTATTACACTGTCTTTAGATGTATCATCTATTCACCAAACTTCGTAGAACCATTCAGGATACACTTTTCAACTGTTGGATATTTAGCTTCTGCCATTCCAAATTCGCAGGTTAATATAAAATAAGATTTAAAGGTGTAAGATTAGTGTACTATACACGATTTTTTTTACATTAATATTCAGGAACATATTGCATTACTTTTTTTTTTTTTTACATGCAACATAGTAAGAAAATAATAAATAATGAAGTAGCTATTTCCATTTTTCAGGAAAGCAGTGAGACCAATCGCTAATTAATGTGTGCTGTACGTTCTCCTAGTACCGTCTACATACATTCAATCTAGGTGGTCCTCTTACAAGCCAATAAGCTATGAATTTGAATGTTTGTATGCTGACATTAGAACAAGTACACAAAATACACACACACACACAAAATACTGAACTTTATTTCGGCTAAGTTCAAAATGCGTGAATTTTTAACTTGGATGGTATTATAATATGCCCTTTCTTACTTAATGTCATTTTGTTTCAAAAAATTAATCTATAAGATATTAATGATGGCCTAAACTTACTTGGTAAAATCTGTGAAATAGACGTGACGATCGTAAACAAATGGTGGCTTCTTTTCTATTACTTCACAGGCAAATGCTCTCTGCAAACAACACAAGTTCTTATAAAATTTGCAAATCTAACAGCAAAGATTTGTAAAGGATTTTCACCAACTGTATTAATTAAATCTATAGGAGTATATATTAGTTTTTTACCCAACATTTACAGTTTGCCATGATGTCATTAATTACATGCAGAACACCCGCAGGAAAATTGAAAAAATATTGTCTGGATATTCTGCTAAATTTTATATATGCTAAAACAGTTATGAAATGATTAGATTATCAGGTATTTAAAGTATGACAACCCCCTCCCTCCTTCCTTATCCCAGGGTCTTCCCAGATCCGAACATTAACATTCAACTAATGACTGAATGGTAGGCTACCTATATATCATAAGATGTAGGATTTGTCTCACTTAAATGTCATGCAAAATGTCATAACACTTACACAAAGATAATAGAAAGTTACACAAAAATACCAACTAGTAAAGTAAAAGTAAAATACAACTAAAAATAATCTAACTTTATTTTTAATTTATTTATTTTAATTTATAATAATTCGAAATAATGAAAATGGAGTACAACAAAATCATAATTTTTAAATAAAAATATAACGTAAATCAAATTAAACAAGGGTAAAATCATAATTTAAAAAAGGCGAATTAAAGCTGCAATGTAAATTCTAACTTGAGTTAAAATAAAGCTTAAAGTCTGAAATCAAAACCCGAAATAAGCAAAACGCAGATACACCAACATATATTTACAACACTAAAAGGTTAAGCATAATTGTAGAACAAAAAACTTAAAGTTAAGTTCACTGGGAAGTTACACTTCCAGCCTGTTACATTAGAAAATTAAGTATATTAAGAATTTACAAACAAAAGTAAAACATAAAGAAACAACAATTTCAAATGCATCAAAACTAACTACAAAATACAAACCAAAATCGAAAAGCATATATATTGAAAGAAAAGTCAATCAAATCACCATTTGACATGCAAAACATAGAATGTAGTCGCTCTTAAAAAAAAAACTAAATCTGAAAATGCACTTCGTCACAACAACAAAAAATTATAAAATTAAACATAATTTATAAACATCCGTCCATTCCGCTGTGTGGGCCTAATAATAATGGTACCAGTATTCCACTGTCTTTAGAGCTATTGAGGGTAATTCTATCAAGATGAATGCTACAATGGTTTATTGGAATGTTGGTGTCATTGCTGTTTTTGCATTCCTCCTCCTGTTCCTTTGTGGCCATTAGAGGATGTGAGAACAATATATCAATATCGTGAACTTTGTGGATGTTCTTAAAGTGACTGAGCACATATCCTCAAATTATGGTGCTGGAGCTGCAGCCAATGAGTGGGCAAGAAAGCCAACGGTTTTTAATATTTGTCTCATGAAGAAATTGCAGGCCTAAGTTCAAGGTTATCCAATATAACTGACTCACAATGGTAGCTTATGGCACTTAAACTGAAAGGAGGCTAGGGCACTTTCTCTCTTGCAAGCCCAAAGCTGTTTTTACTGCAGGTTTCCTCATTAGTTGTTAAGGATCCTCTTTCATAGCTTCAGCAAGATCAGCTATCACACACACATAAAAGACATACATTAAACTCCAAGTCAACTTAATCTATAATAGGTCAGATATTCAACTAGCAATGCAAAGTTAAACTTCACGACCTATTAAGCCACAACTCAACACTTTCTTTGAAAAAGGGATTCTACATGTAAAATAAAGATGTAGCACACATTCTATGTCTTATGTCATTCATGGCAAATGCATTTGCCACTATGACACGAATATGTTTGTTCCAAACACTAGTGGATGCGTAATCCATATAGTTCAATATGGAACAACACATAAATGGTTATCTTAGCCAAACCCCTGGCCATGATGTATGGCCTACCCAAATGGTAACACCTTGCCATAAGTGGAGTGAAAATAAAATTTAATAAATACTAAAAGTGAAAACAATTCTTTCTTTAAAAATAGGACCAACATTTAATATACACAATAAATATTATTTGACCTATAACCAAAATTAAAACTTGTTTTATAAAGCTACCATCATGAATTGCATAAAGCTACTGAAACATCAGTGTTTTAATTTTAACCGTAGGTTAAATAACATTTTTATTGTCATTTTAAATGTTGGTCCTATTTTTAATTCTAAACTTTATTACACTAGTTCCCTTGTTGGAGTTTTGGGTTATTTTTTTGTCATATAAAATCAACATACGGGAGTAATTAGAGTTGCATACACGATTAATCAATTCATGCCTTTTATATTTGTGAAAAAACTGCACCTAATCCAAAATCACTGGCATCTTTAACCAGGATGAATTGATCATTTTGAATATAAACCAATTGGTGCTTCACATAAGATATGATCAAGGACTGTAATGCATCTTTACATTCCAATTTCCACATATCAACCTTAAGTACAGACAGTGGTGAGAATATTTTGGAAAATTGACCACAAACCACTGATAACGAGGCAAAACATAGAAAGTTATGAATTTCCTTCTTACGAGAATGTAGATTCGGTCATTGACTGTAATGATCATTTCAAGATCAACTACGTCACAAAAAATTTCCTCTTCCATGTAAATTTTCTAAATTTCAATTTTATACTTGCATCCTTGACGTACTTAATTGTCATTCTATCTACATGGCTAGTGTGTGTCACTTCTACCTCTGTTACTGTAACTATAACCACACCAATTGGAAGTCGAATAGTCAAGTGTTTGTAGTCACAGACTAGCACTAGCACAATGCCTGCATTCAGACAGATCACGTTTTAAGTGATTTCGGTCTACTTTCCAGACGGAAGTTTTATGAATTGGTTCTGTCACTACAACAGATGAAAACACTTTTTTTTTCAATGTGCATGCACACACGCTCGTTATTTTTGATTTAGAATGGTCTATCTTGAATGGCTTTCATGCAGAACCACAGTTTGTCTGTTGCTCGAGTAAAATTAGCTGACAATTTCTGCAGTAGATCTATCCCTGAGATACCAGTACATCGCCTGAATCCAGATCAGAAACTACCTTTATTCTGCACGTGCTGATGCTTAGACAAAGTTAGAGATGCACCATGTAGCGACTGAAGCAAGGTCGAGTATTGTTTTAGTTGCTGTTATCCACTGAGAACAACTTCTCATCCATGTACGATTATCTTTAAATACAATGTGATGCACAGTCCAGAGTACTCTGGATCATGCTCCATAACACTGCAAGTGACTGCACTTTTCCAAGTTGATGATCATATCCCACTTAAGACCTAGTAGTTTAAATTATCGACAGAAGCTGTACCCATAGCTCATCACTGGCCTTCCTGCCTATGATGCACTGTAAGTCTGAATGGTACTTTCATCTAATGTTTCTTTCTAACAACAGAATATGGGGCATGGACATTAATAAAAGAGTAAACAGATAAATTACAATTGACTACTCTTTGAGATTCCAATTCTGGCAGCATTTGTAATCCAGTAATGGCAATTGGGTCTGGGTAGTCCTATTGCTTCGTAAGAAACCATGGATGCTTCAGCACTATGGCTTGCAGCGTCTGTTGAATAGGGGTTAATAAGCTAATAGTTGATTTCTGTCATACTTTGGAAGTTGTCTCAGTAGAAGAGTCACAAGGGAAAATAGCACATTCAAAATAAACTCAATAGTAATAATAAATCATTTTGGTCATGCCATCAAAATTTTAATTTATAACTAGTCTCACATGGTATTCAGGTATACCGTCTGATAGATATTTTAACGTTTCTGCAAAATACAGGTTAGGATTACCAGTGTTCGAATGAATCAAACACAGTGCTATGCCAAAAGTCAAAGAAGCCTCAGGGTGGTATCCTGTGATTCATAATTACATACATAAATGACCATTCTAAATTATATATATATTCAAGAAACAGAACCTCCCCCCAACATATATCAACTTGTAGAAGTATTTGTTCCATCCCTTGAGAGAGGCTTGCTCCCAACATGTGTGGCTTACACAAACATAGGATCAAATTCAAATTAATACAAGCTTATATAACAATAGGCATTGTCACAAGTATTCTTTAACATAACATAATGTTTAGGGACAATAAGGGACCTATTGATCCAACTCGGCTGTCCCATCCTCTAAACTAAACTAACACTATTAAATAAGTAAATAAAAAAAATTTTAAAACCAGCCCTTATCATTCATATAGTTATCAAGCTTTCTCTTAAACTTACTTAAATTTACTGCCTTCCACAACATTCAAAGGCAACCCCTTCCAGAGGCTAACCATCCTGTTAGAAAACTAAAAGTGTCTTAGCTTAAGATGACTCCTATCTTGCCAAAATTTATATTTGTGTCCCCTAATCCTACTATTCTCAGTGTTAAATATGAAATGAGATGATGCATCAACACTATCAGCTCCCTTTACAATCTTAAACACCTCAATCAGATCCCCACTAACTCTTCTTTTTTCAAGAGAAAACAATTTGAGAAAGCTTAATCTCTCCTCATAGGAGAACTCCTCCATCCCAGGCACCATTCTAGTAACCCACCTCTGAACCATTTCCAACAATTCAATGTCCTTCTTAAGGTAAGGTGCCTAAGACTGAAGACAGTACTCCAAATGTGGCCTAACCAGTGATTTATACAATGAAATTATAACCTCTTTAGACTTGTATTCAATATTTCTGTAGATACAACCTAAAATCCTATTTGCCCTATCACTACCAACAGCATATTGCGTGGATGGCTTAAGCGATTCATCAGCCATTACACCAAGAACCCTTTTTTTCATAACACTG
>NW_013665814.1:450209-451286 GCF_000517525.1 Limulus polyphemus | reverse complement strand
CCCTAGCTCTTAATATCATCAGCAAATTTAAGTAATTTATTGATCATTCCTTCATCTATGTCATTGATGTAAATCGAAAAGAGCAAAGGTTCTAAGACTGAGCCCTGAAGTACCACACTTGTGGCATTAATCCAGTTTGACCCGACCCTCTGATTTCTTCCATCCAAACACTCATCTATCCAATTAGCTAACTTATTCCTCACACACACCTATAATAATGTGACCTAAAGATATACTATTTTTCACGACTTTTATGTGGCACCTTGTCAAATGCTTTCTGAAAATCCAGATACACCAAATCTACATCCTTACCCTTATCTACATAAGCAGTAACCTTTTTAAAGAATTTCAAAATATTTGTAAGAGAAGATTTTTCCCTTAGTGAAACCATGTTGACTATCCAATAAAATTCTAAACTTTACCTGAGCAAAAGAAATAGTACATGTTTCCGAAATTTAAACATCAACTTTACAAAGATATTATTAACTGCATGCAAAACGCCTACACGAAAATTTAGAAATATTATTTGGATATACCGAACTATAGATATTGTAAACTAGTTATGGAAAGGTGAAATTATAATTAATAATTATCAGTTATTTCAACTGTGACGGTCCCCATTTACTTACTTTTTATTCCCTCTTGAAATAATAATATTTTTTTGTGTTTCCTGATATTCTCCAGTTCTGAATAATAACACGTTTAACATGCACTCGAATGCACTTTAATATTCTCTATAATTAATATTCTAGGCTTACTCTGTCAGTTTCCTGTAGTTGGCTATAGATGGCGCTAAAACAGACATTGCTGCGATTCCCTTTCGTCTAAGTTAGGAATAGCGCGAAAATTTATTTTTATTTGAACAAACGCGAGATAAGATGGGAACATGTTTTTTCTTTTAAAGGCTTTTGTATTATTGTACAGCTTTAGAAATGAAGGGAAAAGCACATCCACGATGCAAGTAAGAGTGAAATATAACTCATATTTTTTAATTCCAAATATATATTAGGAAAGTTTCCTCTTCTAATATTTCAATTAGACTAATTTCCACTTATAATGGCTGGAGACGGCTTCAAT
>NW_013665814.1:447450-449209 GCF_000517525.1 Limulus polyphemus | reverse complement strand
CTTTTGTCACCAATTTCATTATGGGCATGTAACTAGTTTTTAGGTATTTTACTACTTACCGATATTATATTTAAGATCAATTTATTGCTACTGTTTTTTCATAGTTACTAGAGGTGCGTTATGTTGTTAGGTTACTCAGACAGTTTAATCACAAATTTATCGTCATTATGTAAAAGACTGTGAATTGCGTTTAAAATATATACAAATAATATATATTGTCAAAAATCACGAATACCTGTTCATCTTCACTAAGACGTCGTTTATCGAAAACATGGGAATGGTGGTGTTTAAAATCATTAAGTTTAGATAACTTATTTAGTAGGAAGTTCATTGTCTCACTGCCACTCTTTGGTACACGATTATACAGCAGTTTGTTGGAGTTCGCCATCTGTTTATCTAAAGAACAAAACGTATGTAAGTCATTAAAGTCCACAAATCTCTTTTGACAACTTCTAATTTGCTGCTAAGTTGATAATTATTTACTTAAAAATTCCCTGATTTTTATGAAAAAAGGTTGGATACTCAAATTTATACACTTTTGTTCCATGTGTATTGGTGATCTTATTAGTATGAATGATAAAAATTAATACATTTCATAATACCATATACTTGGATGGATTAGATAATACAAATGTTTTATAAACGTCCTTGACCTACTAAAAGCTATATTTGTAATATACTATATTTTCTATCTAACGTCGACCTTCAAGCTAAGTAATAGTTTAAATATTTGTAATTACTTAATCGAACATATACAATTTCACTTCAATTTCAAAACAATAATGCAAGTAAACTATTATAAAATGCTGTTGAAAAGGGTTAAACTGATATACTTTCAATCATATTACATGATATTTGATTTTTACTGTTAAAAACAAAATGCGTCTTAACAATTAAATTGTATGCGCTAAATTGACCTTGCGCATCCTGCGTAAGCGTGTTTGCAAAGCGAGTAGTTTGGTCAGATTATTGTGTCTTTTCGATATTTACCCTAGGAATCGAAATTAGAGGAATTTTCAGGGGGGGGGTGAAGTTTATTTATTTTATTTTTTTTTTGTTTCGCGCAAAGCTATAGCGCTAATCGTCCCTAATTTGGCAGTGGTAGACTAGAGGGAAGGCAGCCAGTCAACACCACCCACCGCCAACTCATGGGCTACTCTTTTGCCAACGAATAATGGGATTGACCGTCACTTTATAACGCCGTTGCGGTTGAAAGGGCGAACATGTTTGGTGGGACGGGGATTCGAACCCGCGACCCTCAGATTGCGAGTCGAGCGCCCTAACCACCTGGCCATGCCGGACCCTCAGGATGCTACTTACAGCTCAGCTTCAGTGACTGTTTTATCTACTGAGATCTTTTTTTTTTTAAGACGAAATTAATTAAAACAAATATGAGATTGTGTGACCTGCACGACAATCTCGGAGGATTGGCCACTCTATCCATAGAAAAATGTTGCATTTAAAAAGTAAAATATCACAGCTTAATAACTGTATAAAAATCATGTGAATGTGAACATTTATTTTCGTTAGTGATACGTTGTATGTTCGTGATAAATACTACATTATTTGAAGAACAATTAGCAAAACAGGTTGAACTTAACGTGTCTTGGTACTTGGGTGTTTGATAATTTGCTTTGCATTCACCTTATTTACTTAAATAGACTGTTTTGTGGTATCAGAAGAAACGAAGCTCTTTGACATCAATATGCGATAGCTTTCGAAACTGAGCAGGTGATTGTGAGAAATACAGCTTATTTTA
>NW_013665814.1:440379-446839 GCF_000517525.1 Limulus polyphemus | reverse complement strand
ACCGGCTTGGAAAAATCAGCGGGGAAAGACTATGACTATGACTCTCTTAAGGTAGCCAAATGCCTCGTCATCTGATTAGTGACGCGCATGAATGGATTAACGAGATTCCCACTGTCCCTATCTACTATCTAGCGAAACCACAGCCAAGGGAACCGGCTTGGAAAAATCAGCGGGGAAAGACTATGACTATGACTCTCTTAAGGTAGCCAAATGCCTCGTCATCTGATTAGTGACGCGCATGAATGGATTAACGAGATTCCCACTGTCCCTATCTACTATCTAGCGAAACCACAGCCAAGGGAACCGGCTTGGAAAAATCAGCGGGGAAAGACTATGACTATGACTCTCTTAAGGTAGCCAAATGCCTCGTCATCTGATTAGTGACGCGCATGAATGGATTAACGAGATTCCCACTGTCCCTATCTACTATCTAGCGAAACCACAGCCAAGGGAACCGGCTTGGAAAAATCAGCGGGGAAAGACTATGACTATGACTCTCTTAAGGTAGCCAAATGCCTCGTCATCTGATTAGTGACGCGCATGAATGGATTAACGAGATTCCCACTGTCCCTATCTACTATCTAGCGAAACCACAGCCAAGGGAACCGGCTTGGAAAAATCAGCTGGGAAAGTATGTAATAATATGTAATAATTATTTTAACAAAATAAAACTTGAAGTAAAAACATTAGTTCATTGACTTTAAAGTGTTACTTGAAATCCAGGAATCGACCTACTTTTTGTCGACGACTTCATACTCCTGTTGGTTAACTCTTTGTTGTGCCTCATAAGTAGATTTTGACTAAACAGGTCTTCATAATTGTCTTTAGTATCTCGGTGTTTTTTGGTCTCTTTTAAATGTTTTTGCACTGTATTCATTTTGGTATAGGTACCTTTTCCAAAAGTCAAAAAGCGGTGATTACTTTTCTGAAAAAAATTATAATCGAACTGTCTTAGACAGCACAGGAACAGAACAATGGAAAAAAATAAAAAAGGCAATAATATATTTTTGATTGTGCTATATACTCTCATACTGAACTCGCTCTAGTTCTCATAAAACTGTTTCTGTAATGTCGATAAACAAATAAACATACGCGTTCGTGTTCTCCTCTTTCCATTCACTGTCCTGGTTTTTAACACACACAGCACAGGTGAAGAGCTTGGCGTGTCAAAGCGCATGCGTATTACACCTGTTCATATGCGTCAAACTCACTATTGTTTACTTTTTTCGTTCGAAGGCGTTTTGTGCGCAGATATGATCCACTGCGCATACACTGGGTGGGCTGTGGCACAGGATATGTCACGTTTCTAGGGTCCTCCCGCCAACCCGAGTCGCCTCAAGTGATCGGAATATATATATATATATACTCTCTAACCATCTATCTCCAGTTTCCATATTACTTTCGATATTCGTTCATGCCCTTAAGTTAAAAGTATATTGTTTGAGTTTGATTATTATTCTGAAAGGCCATTCATTAAAATTGTTAAAAGTGGCTAACACGTCTTGATTTGCGATTGCATGAGCTACCCGTCAATAAATACCGTAATATGAATCATGTTAAATTTATTTATATTTGGCAATAAAACAATTATATGCCAAACTTATTACTGTAATTTGGGGGTTCTGTGCATGTAATGAGACTTGATGTTTTTTGCTATTGTTATTTTTAATAGAATATGGAGTGGCTTGAACAGGAATCTTTATCATTGAAATTGCATGTTCACATCTGGTTCAAGATACAAAAACAAAAGTATGTTTTTAATACCATATTCAGCGGTAAGTCTTAAAGCTTATAAGGCTAAATATTCAGTTTCGATACCGACTGTGGGCAGAGCACAGGTTGCCCAGTGCGTAGCTTTGTGCTTAGCAACAGAAATTTTACTACCACTAGCCACCCATTTCATGAAAAATAAGAATTATGTATAATAGGCCTGTTAATATTTAAAGTGAATGAATTATGAAAATAAAATTTTAAAAACGTGTTTCCGAAAATGCTATTTCTAATTGCTGTATTAGTAACAAAAATATTTTTTAAAATTGTTGGGACGTAGGAATGTAAAAAGATCGGAAACTAAAGAGCATTTCGGATGGGAGGAAAACCTGCATTACCCATTCCTGCATTCAACTTATATGCATCCACCCTGTGAATGCAATACATGAGTGGTGGAATGCAGGAATGAGTAATGCAAATTTTTTCCGCCCGTATCAAATGCTCCCTAGTTTCTGTTATTTTTCCATTCCTTTATCCCAATAATTTTAGAATAAAATTTTATATTACTAGTTTCTGATCTTTTTACGAGTCGAAGTCTTGACTTCCAATGGGGAGGTAACTTCTAGGTGGAAGGCACCATTTAAACGACATATTCAGTTCTATTCTATAAGGACCCATAATATAATCTATAGACGTTACTTCTGGAAGCAAGAAAAGTCATGACCAGGGTAATGCGCGGCGCAGTAAGGAGTATAAGGTAGATTATCTACTTCCGTATAACGTACATAACGGCTTGCTGATCATAGATTGTGATTAGTACTTTGAGCTGTAACTAACTTATCATGGATCACTTGCTACTCTAAGTATGAAAAGGCACAACCTAAGGAGTAGTGAAGAGTTGTGGTGTGCAGGGTGGTCATAAGCACACTGTGGTTTACGAGTTACCGCTGACGGTGAAGAAAAAAGAAGAATAAAAGCGATGTTTTTGTGGCCCGTTTTCTAGACGTCAGAAAAAGTTGTTTGAACTTTAGAGGCAGTTTTGTACTTGGTTAGTGAAGGGTTTTTCGTCTCTATCCCTTTGGCTGGGTTTTGCCAACGTCCTGGAGTACATGCTGTCATACCCAATGTATAGGCCGCCATTTTTATTTTTTTTAACTAGCCTTATCTCTACATAGGGATCGCTACCGTGCTCCCGGATGACTAAGCCTATCTCTTCTTGTTCGAGGAAAAATAATTATTTTCCTACCATACTGTGACATTATAATTCAAATAAAGTATAAAATATTAGCTTTTCGGGAGAAAAAAATCACAATTAATTGTGACAGAAGTTTTTCACTAACATCTTTGTTCTACTCATATATCATTAAGCTAAGTTTTAGTACTTTATTCCGATCTTTGTGCATACCCGCTGAACTGGAAGCCATATTAATGTGTACAGTACAAGGATCTTTCATTACGTATTTGTATTATTAGCCTATTACTTCCCGATGTTAAGATACGGGCAATTACATCGTATCATGTCAATCGAGGATGAGAAACGTTGATTGGCTAAAACTCAATAAAACTACACTTGTATTCAAGTTACACGGTCAAGTTATTGTAATTTTGTTTAAAACATATAACGTTCCTCTTAGGGGTTACACTGTCACATTATGCTCAGCAAAAATTCAGAAAATTCACAAACACATAATTTCATTCACAATGTGCTCAAATCAACAGAAAATCAAAATGTGCGTTTGTTTTCTATTTTTAAGTATAAAAGTAAAGTATTTATTGAACAACTTTCAATTACAAATTTTCCTCAGTGTTTGTGGAAAACAACTACAAATTTATTTTTATAAGTTTTTAACTTCAATAATGTAATTTTGTGCTTGAAGTGGGGCGTACCCATCCCGATGTAATATAGTTAAAACAAATCAAATTTATTCGTATATTGGTCAAGAAATCAGCACTTTAATGGCAACACAGATGACACAATCTTTTAACAATAATTTTATTCAATAATCACATTACAAAAATGCCCTTTAACAAAGTTTCCAAACGAAATTCGTTAAGGATGATCGTGCACATTTTAATATTATCATTACAGTACTTAATTAATTTCCCTTAATAAAGATTTGACTGTCTAATTAGATTAGACAATTGCATGAAATAAATGCCCTTCACGAAAAATTAAAAACCACACTCAATACCCAATTAATTCTATTCAACTTCAACATAGAACAATAGGTACTTTACAATCACAAAACAACTCTTAAACAATAAAGTTATATGCCAAACTCTTAAAGCATGTTACATATAACATAACAAAAGTAATCTAAAACAACATTTTAACAAAAATATTAAAATTTACTATGCAATGTAAGCCCTGCAACATTAACTCAAACAGTGCAGAATAAAAAACCCTTTCAAAAACATTTTATAATACAAACCAAATACACCATTTAAATCATTTTAAAACACGAAGTGAAACATACGCTTTAACAATGACATAGGTTAATTAATTAAGCTCTTTAAATACATAAATCAGAAACAATAATAGTAAACAAAAAATGACAAGAAAAAAGAACTCAAAAAAACATCCTAAAATAATATATGTTAAAAAAAGGAAAATGCATATATATATATGTGTGTGTGTGTACACAACCTTGTACAAAAACACTTGAGATACAAAAACAAATGAGAAATTATTTCTAACTGTAAAATGGAAACATAAATAGTAGACACAAAGAAACAAAACATGAAAAGCACAGAACAACACACGATTTAAAACAAATACAAATTACGTAAGATCTACATCAACATATAAATATATATAAAATCTACAATCAAACAAAAAATATATAAAATCTACAATCAAACAAAAAATATATAGAACGTATACATACCCTAGGATAGCTATGAGGCCCTACTTTCCTCATCTCAACCACAAGAGCAGATCCTCCAAAGCAATAGTTGACCATTGATTGATCACAGTCGTTTCTTGGATGATTTCTTCAGGTGCGATGCTGATGTAGCTTGCCATCATAGCTGTTCCTCCTTCTGGTTTTACAGGGCCCAGGCTTCAGTAACTTTCTTGGTAATGCTATTTCAAGATTTAGCTCTGCTGTAGGGTAATGTTGGTTGTTAATGTGTTTGTTGGTAGCTCTAGACTAGAATGTCATTTGAATTGCTCCTAGGACTTCTGTGGTATTTGATCATGGTAGCTCGACTGCCGTCCAGTTAAATGCTCGTAAAGCATTTGCTAAAACGCAAATACCAACGATTTCAAGAAACGGAGTTTTATATATATAGCATATAAGGTATTCTATAGAGAAGTGAAGAAATATATAACTCCAAATATACAATAAAAACCTCGAGAAATACAGCAGACCAAAGGGAGTTATAAAAAACGTGGACACTAACAAGCGAACCACATTACGTGAGTTAAGTGGATATACATTCCAGGCCGTGACCCAAGAAGTATGGAAGCTAACAGTTATGATTACCAGCGCTGAATAAACGCGATTCCATGAGAGAAAGCAACGGATGTTTATATTGTAAATCATAACTAGATAACTAAACTTTGAAGAGAATCAACAAGTGGAAAGACCGAAGTTAAACAATTTGTCTCAAAAGATTCAAAGTTAATAATCTCAGGTGTTTACGACAATGTCAACGCATAGTTACTGAGAGATAGTTCTGCATGAACCAATTAACAAGTAGTTAGGGTTTTAGTTTGGTAGAAGAGTCAACTTGTGCCAATTAAGGAGAAAGAACTATTTGCAAAAGTAGATCCACTGCACTTATTGAGAAGTCGTAATGACACGGAAAAATGTGTATAAAACATTGTGTTTTCAAACCTGGAGACATCTCGCACCAGCTGATCCAGACCTACGAGTGGACCTGCAACTATCCAAAAGTCAGCATGGCTATTTTACAAACTACTGAGAAGATTCGAACTCTTTGTAAGTGTAACATGATATCTCCTATCTAGTCTAGCAATGTACCTCTGTAATGATGTATAATGTGTTAAGAAAGGAAAATATTAAACACTAACTGAGTCGAGGATTTAGCAAGATTAATAAAAGTTATAATCGAATTATTGAGAGGTGCATTGGAGGAATTACTATTGCAGTTGTTTAAGAGAAACATTGACTGAAGAAATTTCTCGTAGAGTCTTGGCCAAAATGTTTGCATATTTTGTAACAAATAAGATTATTGTTATTAAGGTGGAATACAAATACACTTAGCACTGTCAAACTAATAAATGCATTTTATATTAAGCATCTACATGTGAAATCTGTATAATTACACTGGTTCTATAGACATCATGAACGGCTCATTAGAACAGTAAACAATTTTATCAAACATCTGTAGAAAGAAGTGTAATTCACCATTGCACCTATCACAATAAAACCTTATTAAAATATAAATAATGACAAAATAGAACATCAAATTATTATCAATGGCGTCTCTAATCTTATATGAGTTCATATTAAACATTCAGTGCTTGGTTGATCCCTCTCGTACTTTAATAACCTCCGCAAGGAGATGTGGCATGCTGTCGTGAAGTTAGGTGGTTAGGGCGCTCGACTCGCAATCTGCGGGTCGCGGGTTCGAATCCCCGTCACACCAAACATGCTCGCCCTTTCAGCCGTGGGGACGTTACAATGTGACGGTCAATCCCACTATTCGTTGGTAAAAGAGTAGCCCAAGAGTTGGCGGTGGGTGGTGATGACTAGCTGCCTTCCCTCTTAGTCGTGGGAGG
>NW_013665814.1:437742-439379 GCF_000517525.1 Limulus polyphemus | reverse complement strand
TGACTAGCTGCCTTCCCTCTTGTCTTACACTAGCTAAATTAGGGACGGCTAGCGCAGATAGCCCTCGTGTAGCTTTGCGCGTAAATTCAAAAAACAAACAATCGTTTTCCAATAAACAACATTCCGGTAAAATATAAATGAAAGTATTACATAACCATAGATATTAAACATAAAATATATGATGATTTATTTTTACCATCTGTAATTCATAAGTGTTCAACATGAAATATTTTTTATTAATTCGTTATAGCCTATTGTTAGTTTTAAATATACTAAACCAATAGGACCACTTCTTTTTTAATTAATGTCCCCCGGTGGCACAGCGGTATGTCTGCGGACTTGCAACGCTAGAATACGGGTTTCGATACCCGTGGTGGGCAGAGCACAGATATTCCATTGTGTAGCGTTGTGCTTAATTACCAACAAAACAAACCCACTTCTTTTTAATTAATGTCCTACAGTGGCACAGCGGCATGTCTGCGGACTTACAACGGTAGAAACTGGGTTTCGATACCCGTGGTGAGAAGAGAACAGATAGCCTATTGTGTTGCTTTGTGCTTAATTGCAAACAAAAAAAAACTTTTTAATTACAAAAAATTCATTGAAGATTTTCATCCCGGAAAAATTATAATTTACTTTGTAACTGTATCAATAGTGATTTATTGATTCTTTTCGTAATTTAGAAGTTATTAAAGATAGAGATTTAAAATTAATTTTAGGAAAAGGAACTAACTTTAAGATTTAAAGACAAAAAAATTAAATATTAAAAGCTTTAGAAATAAATATTAATGATTATATTAATAAAATTAGTAAACAATCTTATTATCCCACGTGTTTCTTTTTCTAAGAAGAAATCATTTTTGTTAATTCCATTAAAAATAATTTAAATTTATCTAAATATACGATAGATATCACAGTTAATATATTTAAAAATAAAATCAAATAAATTCAGAAACAATTTATTATTACCCCTATTAATAAAGCAGTATGTAATTTTTTTATTTGTAAAAAAAACTGCATACAAGAGTTTCAATTAACGAAATTAACGCACCTAAAATATTTACAAAAGTACCTTAAATGAAAATATGCTTGTTATTAATTTTAAAAAAATTTAAAAACTGAAATATAAACATAAATTCTACTTGTTCTAATTTACCTTTCCTGTGTGCAATTTTGAAATTGCAAAAAACACCTCTTAAGTTTAGATTCGTTACAAACTCTTTTAAATACGGTTACTAAATCCGTTTACATTATACTTAATAAAATTTAAGATGTTCTATTTACAAAAATAAATTACACAAAATGATTTGGATCACTATTTTTAAATTACTAAAATCGATACATCGGTTTTGAAATGTTTAACGAATTTAAATTCGTTGATGTCAGGTATTTCTATTCTCACTTATGATTTTACTACATTATATGTTAAAATAGATTTAAAAGCTTTCATTAGATGTTTTAGTTATTCATTTGATTAATTTTCAATCACAGACATAGATATCCCTAAATACAAATTCACCAAGAATCAATGTAAAAATATACTTTTTCCCCCAGTGGCACAACGGTATTTCTGCGGACTGCTAGAAACCGGGTTTCGATACCCGTGGTGGGCAGAACACAGATAGCCCTTTGTGTAG
>NW_013665814.1:404973-436742 GCF_000517525.1 Limulus polyphemus | reverse complement strand
TATACTTAATTTCAGTAAATATAATAATTATACTGTCTATAATGAACAAGTATTTAAACAGATAAATTGGTTTTTCAATGGGAGCTAATCCTCAAACATAGCTAATTTATATGCGTTCCTCTATTAAAATATACTTTCGAAACAAGCAATAAATCCTAATTTATACTATCATAAAGTTCGCTATATTGACGATTTAACATCTATCAATAATTTAAACTTTAATCATACAGATGTATATCAAAATGAACTTATATTAGAAAGATGTAATAACTGTGCTCATTATTTAGATTTAGATATCGTTTTCGTGAAAGGCAAAGAGCAGTTGGTCGTTTCTGATAGAAGAGCCCAGTAGTATAGCGGCATGTCTGCGAACTTACACCGCTAAAAACTGTTTTTCTATGCCCGTGGTGGGCAGAGCACAGATAGCCCTTTGTGCTTACTACAAAACAACAATAACTGATAGAAGAAGAGGTTTTAATTTTTCTATCCTTGGTCTACCTAATCCAAACAGTAAAGTTCCGTAAAGGTAATAGTTGTCTCACAATTAAAAAAATATTTGACTATTTATAATAACGCTAATTCTTTTATAATGTGTTGTTACTGGCAGATACATTTAAAAATAATAGATATAAAGATTGAGAAATAAAAATTACATTTTTCATAATAAATATTGCAATATGTTAAAATATATATATTATTATTTTTATATATAAATGAATTGATTGCCTTTTTGACATCATAAAGAGGACGCTAGTTATTCAAGAACGCCCAAACAATATAAATAACAAGCCTTCAAATTTTAGTTAGAGATTTATTCAGTATGCCGGGACGGAAAGATCAAGTTCAGGTAGCTGGGCTTGTCTCAGCTTATCTGGATTATACTTGAATAAGCTTTGTCAATGGGAGAGGATGGGTGTTTAATTAATTACTACCGAACTATGAAGGTGAGGGTTTATGCTTTCAATTACCATCATTTTTTAATAATTAAATTAGTTATAGGGCGGCGGTTGGGAATTCTACAATTTACAAATGTAGGATTATATGGTGGTTTATTTCTACTACTATAGTATAACACTTAACAGTAGAACTATAACTTATAAGTATAACTATATGGTTATTTTAACAACTTCCATTTAATTTGGGTTTTATGTCAAAATATTAACGCTAACTGCCTTCCCATAACTGAAATTAGCACTATTACAAATTACAGTGAACTGCAGTAGGACTAGGAGTCAAATCACTCAACTTCTAACCCCTAAATTGATCTAAATTATAAATGGCCACTTAGTTTGACATATGCGTTTAGATTATGTCAGATGGTAAAAGTGTTAGAGATATTCCAAATCCATCGGTCTTAGCTGCTATAACCACATACATTTCCGCTATAGTTTAATAAGTAATTACAAGGACTGGCAATAAAGAAGTTATTGTTTTTATAATTAACATTTCGGTCTTTTTATACTAGCTTTGATCATTGTTTTATAGTGCTGATTTGATCGCCTTTAGACAATTGATCTAATGTATAGTATTAGTTGTATTTATAATTTAGTTACAAGTTATGTGTGGTACATTAAAACTATATTTTAACTGTTCTAAGTACAAGCCCTGAATGTTTTGGAACTAACAATGCTCCTGCTAGTTAAAATGTTTTGTTCTAAAATTACTTTAGAGATATTGTTAAAACTATTACCTTGGTCAAGTGACATTTCTACAAGGTTGTGTTTTGTCACATGTATATTGCATGCAGAATATGTATCTCTTCCACAAATGAGTTCTAGAAGGAGCTAAAATAGGCCACGAAGTTAATGTAGGAATACATTTTAGGGTTGCTAAACCCAATTGTGGGATCAGATTTTGTGTTCCTGGCTGCTACTCGCAATCCCAGGGGTGACATGCTTGTGAAATTGTGTTCGTGTACCCACTGAAAAACTGACGGGACCAAATATAGCACAGGTACCATTTTGTGACATTTGTATCATACTTGACTGAGGACAAAACAAAAAATGTGAAACTTGATTTCACAGTAAATGTATGCAGAATTTATTTTAATCCACAGTTATTTTAAATTGGGACAGACTGTTTTAGATGCCCATAAATCTTCATTCCAACAACATATAATAATGTAATCCAAATGTATACTTTTAATAGTGGCTCATAAACCCACTAATGAACATTTACTTTGAGGTGAGGGATTGAGAAGTAATTATTGAAGCTTCTAAAATAAAATTTTATATCTGAAATACTATACTGAATCTTAATCTGTGTTTATTGATTTGGTATCACATTTGTCTTTAACACTTGGGAAATATAAAAATTCTTCAAGAAATGCTTCAAGTTTTCTTTTATACACAGACAAAGGTGACTTGTAGATCTGACATAGCCACACCCACAATAGAAACAAAGTGATGAACAACATTCTGTACTGATCTTGTTCGACACTGAAGTAGTTATCAAGTGGGCTATGTGTACCTAACAGTCATGCATTGGAAGTATTACTCTAATTATGTTGAGAATTTAGCAAAATTTATGTTTTGTTTCATGTATTGAAACAAAAATATTAGGTGTGTTATTTTATGGCCTCCAACAAAGAAATGACTTAAATATCTGGATTCTTAAATTTTCAATTAATTTATTTTACTACTAGAAAGTTTGTTTCATACTTGGCCAAAAAAATTCAACTTATCACGTTAGTAAACTCGGCAGTGATTTGATTCATACTGTAAGTAATATTAAGTTTCAACCAGCAAATTGGGGAAGCGTCACATAAAACTTTTTTAAAATCTGTAGTGGTGTTCTAATACGAAATAGCATCTCATAAATAACACCATTCATAATAACATTTCAAAGATTTTATTATGTAGTGATTTCAAAAGAAGTCTAATTTAATTTCAAGACTGAAAACAGTTTGAAAGAGATTAAAATGAAGTGTTGCTTCTGTTTAAGGACAGTATTGAAAACTTGCTAAATATATTACATTATAATATTATCGACATGGTTCTTGTTATATTGAGATGTTATATATTTTCTAATTAGGAGAGACTAGTTATTTTGTAGCTTGCACTGGGTACAGTTTTCATTTCTTTAACTGTTAATTAGCTGAAAGGGTATACATTTCTGTGAAAAGACTAGAAAACTTAACTCAAGTTAAACCTCAAAAAACGTGATCTAAAAGTTTTTTGAGAAACTGTCTCAAAGATGTAACATTTAGAATATGGATAATTAATACTGACAAGATGCATAGTACACAGTTCACGTAAGAATAGCCATGATGTATGTATTTTGTAAACATAAGTAGTTGATTTTATTTTTAGCACCATTTCATTTACACTCAACTGACTTATTAGAAAAAAAACTACAAATGATCACACAATTTTTAAAAATAGATATATTATTTCTCATCAACTTTCATTATACATAGTAAACATTTGTTTATAAAATATTCCTTTTATTCTTATGTTTTACTTTAGAATGAACTGGTTATCTGAAATGTTTTTCATTGTTTATATCTATTTATATTTAAAACATTACCCAGGTCAAAATTCACAAACATTAAATGATTCAATGGAGTAAAACCATTAAATATTTACAGAAAACAATATGCTATACTTATATGGAACATATTTTAACCAAAATTACTAATTGTTTTTGTACAATGACACTATTTTGTAATCAAATCAATTTTTATATAAAATAATGCAGATATAAGGTTAAAGTTTTGATTTAGGTTTGGTAGCCTCTTCAACACCTTGATTACTGTGGAATGGTTGAAGCATTTTGTGATCTGCATTGAGGAAAAAAAAAATTAATGTTTGTTCAAGATGCTTGATAACTTTGTATAATAAAAGAACATACATTAGCATCCTTTAACACTGGTGCTAGAATAAAACTAGATCAACTACAATGTTCGTAGTAGATTTATAACTGAATTAGAATATTTATATGATTGGAATTAAAATAAACTATAATATATTCCACAATTTTAAATGTTTATTTTGTCATTTACCAATCTACTGTGAATGGAAGTAAATGAAAAGTTATAAAACAAACTCTAGAACTTCTTTTAAATGTTAATCAAATGTTGGTGATTGGAGTCAGGAAAACAGGACTTGCCTAACTTCAAATGCAAACTTTTTTTAAACAATTAATATTACATTTACTTCAAAACTTTTTGATACATAAATTGTATGTAATGTAAAAATTTCTTCATAACAGGTGACAATTCAAGTTGTTTTTATATCAAATTAAACATAGAAGTTCAGCTAACCTGGTACAGTCCAAAACAGTGGGCTGTAAAGACGACCCCCACCATCTACATGCACAGTTTCTCCTGTTATATATGATGCTGCAGGAGACAGAAGAAAACAAACGGCTGCTGATACCTGTAGAAAAAAAATTAAATCTTGGTTTCTGTTTTAATTTGGTCAAAATATTTAAACTTCTTTACAATATAGCAATTTCAGTAAATCAAGAGTGTATAGAAAAATTAATACTATGTTGAATACCTAAACAGCTAAGGAATGTATTGAAACATAATAATGAACTGAACTGCCATTACTTTTTTCTTGTGATATTTTTAGTCATTCTACCAGAGAGTTAAAAGGTTTGTGAAGAAATAATTTAAGATGTATCTTTAATGTACAAGAAGGCAGTGTCTGTGAAACCTTTTGTTTAATATCAGAACTTATCATCTAAGTTAGTACTTTAGTGATTTGTATGAAATACAATAGTATAGTATTAAGAACGAAAATTGGGTAAAACAATCTTTTTAAGCTTTGTGACAAACCATCAAAATAGACTTCAGATGACTTTTGTTTCTTTTCAATAATCACGCAAGCTACACAAACGCTATCTGTATAAGCTTTCCCTAATTTTAGGCTGCACTCACAACCCCCAATTCAAAGCACAATTTTTCAGTCACAAAATGTAAACCATTGACCATCTAATTCCCAGTCTGTCACACTAACCACTATAAGCCACAAAATATTCACAATAACCAAGTCAGACTTTATTTTTTTTTTATGTTTCTTGCATTTTAAGTCCGTACATATTAGAGATTTTTTGTAACATTTGTTCACTTTCAGATGCTAATGTGCAAGCTTATTATGTATTTTACTATGAACATATGAAAACTTTAAATGTGTTAAACAAAATAAGATACTTTTTTTTATATAAATATGAATTATTTAAACAATTTTATAATCACAATTATCATAATAACAAAATATTCTCTATACCAATATTTAATAATAGCAAGTGCTGACATAATAAAATACAAAATAGACTTGGCTAATTAGAGAACTCACTAATGAATTACTAACTTTGGTTTGTAACAGTCCACCTCTAAAAGAGCTTAATATTTATTATGCTCATCAAGCTATTATTTAGCATTACAAATAGTAACCAAGAAAATAGGTATTTTTCGTTATGTTTTGTACAACTTTATTTTAAAAATCATGCAGAATAAGATTAAACATTACCTCCTCAGGGGTACCTAGCCGTTTAGCTGGAAGATGAGGTTTTACTCTCTCAAAAACGTCTATGGGATAGTTTTTTGCTGCTGTTTCAGAATATATAGAGTTCCCCTGTGAAATTTAAAATTTGATATTCACGTATGTGTATTTTTTAAAGATAAAACATTGTACTCTTTAGTTAAGTAATTTTTTGTTTTGTAATTCAAACTGTCAATAATAGACTTGCATGTGCATACCAAAGCCACTATATCCAAAAATGTATCTATTTCTTGTTTTCTTAGTGGAGACCACAACAACTTTTGAGATTGACCTTTTTCTGCACTATAAAACTAATAAAAAAATTAAGACTAGGTTATATTAATTATATTTTATAATATTGTACAGACAACAATTGTAACTTCAAACACGCATACATATATTTTTTAGGTAATATTTTTAAGAACTAGTTTCATAGCCAACAAAAACATTATTCATTTGAGACAATCTCTTGTGACTTCATACCTTCTCTTGGGGTCACTAACCATTAGATAAGCAAAAAAAGGTGATTGTTTATAAAAATACTAATTGTTTGACCACCACTTCAATAAGGTTTCATTAAAACCAAAAAAAAAGGTAGTAAAAATTAACTAAATTATATTTTTTTATATATATATTTAATAATTAATCATACAGGGCTTAAGATTATTATTCTTTGTTTTACAACACAATGTCTCTTTTATGTAGTACACAAACAATCCCAATAGTACAATATGTCGTACATATTATTTATACTATGTTTTAAACAGTTAAATATGTGACAAATCCAGCACTATTTTTATTGTAAAATGCACAGCACATTCAAAGTTCTGATTTCTTTTATATATGAAATACACCACAATGACAAATACATGAGTAGATTTAATAATCACAATTCATAATAAAGAGTTTACTGACTTAATTAAATATTTGAATTAGTGCTTACATTTACTGCCAACAATACTTTCAGAACAGAAATACTGTTAATGAACAATATGTAAATAATGTACACAGTTGTTTTTATATGCCTGTTTAATGCACATTTAAGAATTGCAAATAGCAGTTGGTAAGTTATTGTTCTGTTGTATTCTTTCATTAGGCAGGTTCTTCTAAATTATCTGGTAAAAATAATGAGAAGTCCAATCCACATAAAGTGACATAATGATAAAGAATTCATTTCCTTTAATATTTCTACCAGCTACATCTACCTGTACGCTGTTGAGGGCATAACTTCACACGTAATGATTTGTCAGAAAAACCTACCTAACACTCATTAAACACACCATTGAACTAACTGAGTTAACTCCAACTTGTAACTAATGTACATGTGTCTAGAAATTAGTTGCAGTTTCTCTATCTCAGTCCCTGTGATCAAGGCACAGCTTTATGCCAGTTGGCAATTAATTTGGGGTGATCAAATTCATAAGCTTTTCCAAATCAAACCTTCTGTTGTTCATTGGCTGTCTAGTTTCCCATTAGGATCAGAGGGAGGAAGTTATCTTGTATTGGCTATGCATTGGTCACAGGTTTTTTAATCATCATTTTCTTTTATGTGGGACTGATCAGCTAATGTGTGGCCTTTGTGACACTCGGGTCTCAGTTGCCCACATTTTAATTTCATGCCATCATTTTGAATGTGAATGGCAGCACCATTTCAAACATGTCTTTTCTCAGGGTTTACCCCTGTGATTGGCAATGGTGACACTGTCCAGCTTAATTGTGTTTAGCTTTTTATGGGCCCTTGGCCTTTTTAAATCTGTTTAGTTTGACCTGATTTTTGGGCATTGTTTAGCTTTTAGCTTTTTTTACTTTTTATATAGTCTAGCTGCTTTGTGACACCAAACTCCCAACAAATCAAGGTCCCATGTCCTTTAGCTTACATATAAATTAAAACATTGAATATATAGCTTACAACACTGCCTTCTTCCTGGAATGTGAAGTCCCTTGAACAAAATTCCAATACAAAAATAAGAAAACACTAGAATGTCCATTCACCAAGTAGTTTTGGTAGTTTTCTCTTCTGAAGCCTATGTTATGCAGAAGGGATGGCCTCTTGTCCCTTATCGTCACTTGCTGTCCTGCCACTAGGAGAATTCTACGGTGGTAGATGATTGAGTGAAACCACTGGTGGTTTTATATGCTTATTGATCCTCTGGATGTTCTCTTCACGAGAACTCTAGGATCCTTAGCAGGTTGACTTTCTATTCCCAAATTTTTTTTCTGGATTTACCAAATTAGTTGTTTTCTTAACAATATACTTCTAAAGACAATCATAGTGGATTAACTTCGGCATAGACTGCTTGTCATTGACTTCTGGATTATGTAAACCACATAATTGATTTCTTTCAGTAAAACATATGGCCCTTTCTAACACCTGCTTAACATTGGAGTTCATCTTTTCTTGCAGTGGGAATTATACAGACATATCTCAATGGAATCCAGTCTTATAAGCATTAATATCTTAGCAATTTTTCATTTTATAAGAAACTGATTTAAGTCTTTTTCTAAGTACAATCAGGTGACTCTGTAGGCTCTGCCATGGTTTACTATGTCTCAGTAGTTGCTCGCAGGATCCCTTCTACAGTTTCTGTGTTCACTGCCGAGTTGTATGCCATTTCTCTGGCCCTGGATCGTGTAGAAGCTATGCAGTACAACGAATGTACTATTCACAATGATTCTCTTAGCTCTCTACTGGCCCTGGAATCCCTTATTAGTTCTAACCCTGTTCTCGTTGATATTCAACAATGACTGGCTCATTTTTCTCTATCTTCCATTTCCATCCAGTTTTTCTGGATACCTGGCCACGTCGGTATTTGCAAAAATGAGCTTGCTAACACCACAGTTAAACCCATCTGCTCTGGTGCCATTAAGGCTATGCCTGTCCCATATATGGACTATGGTCCTGTACTCAAGTCGTGGCTTCTTGCCAGTTGGCAATCGACTTGGTGAGCAACTTCCAGACCAAACCTACTGTTACTCTTTGGCCGTCTTGCTTCCATAAGGATTGGCAGAAGGAAGTTGTCCTGGCTAGGATACACATTGGTCACAGTTTTTGTAACTTTCTTTTATCTGGTACTGACACACCAATATGTAGCCTTTGTGACACTCAAGTCACAATAGCCCACATTTTACTGTCATGAGCAGTGGCACCATTTTAGACATGTCTTTTCTACAAGTTTACCCCTGACATTGAACAGTGTCATTGGCAATGATGACACTGTCCAACTTAATTGTGTTTTTTAAATTTTTACGAGCCATTGGCCTTTGTTTAGTTTTAACTCTATATATTTTTACATTTTATAAAATTTTACTTTTACGGTTTTTACTGGTTGGTTGGCACAGATAGCCTAGTGGCTTTGCACCAAAAATTGTCAAACAACAAACCAATCCAAGTAAAATCAGTGTGATATCTCTTCTTCAGATCCATGAGACCTCTTACAAATCCCTCAAGACAAGCTGGAATGTTTGGTTCCACCACACTACTCTCACTACATGTGCCTGCTAGTGTGTGGTTCAAGTTTCATTGTCAACTGAAGAGTTTTTTTGAAGATGTACCCCTACTTTGCTTAACCCGTTTCTCATATCCTCACCTGTTATCGCATATATAAATTGGGCACATGTCAACATATCCATTTCACAATGAGTATCTGTGTAAGTTAACTGGGAAAGCCTTTCCTAATTTTCCATAAGTTCAGCTAGGGTCTCTTCTTTCCTCCCTACCCTGCTCCAAAACTTTGCTCTGGATATTTCTTACTAGTGTGTCACTCCAAAGCTGTAGAATAAGGCAGCTACCATTGCTTGATAGTTGTTACAGCTTTCAGCTTGAAGGTTACTTTATGTCATTAAAGCTGGTCCTTTTAAATGGGAAGCAAGATGAACAGCTTGCAATTTATTATTCCACCCAGTCCCTCAAGAAATGATTTCAAATTGAGCCCAGTATGCTTCTCATTGATTTCTCTATTGACCACTGATGAATTGACCAGCTAAAGTTATAACTTCCCTACACTGAAACTCTCAACTGAATGGTTTAATAATCGTTTCTATATTTTATTTGTATTTCATAACCTCATTCAGGAGGATGACTCCACAGTCCACCACCCCCAGTGTGGCTTCAAACTGGAAAGTGGTAAGAACTCTCAAACTGTAGTAAAAATGTGATGGAGAATCTGGAGGAATGAAAACACTTGAGACAGTGCAATGGGTGCCTGGAGAAAGATGACAAACATGTGCAATGGCCAGTAAAGACAGAAAATCTTGTACCACAAACAGAAGCAGGCTCCCAAGTCAAAGAGAAGAAAAAGGGAATCAGGGACAAAACAGGTGGAGAAAGGAATTGAATGACAAGTCCCTCTGATAAGACCCAAAGAACCCATGGAACTATAGTGAAAGATCAGCAAAGGGTAACAACCTAATATAGTGAAGTTCCCACTGGTCCAGAACCCTTGGGTTTGTCTCCAGTACTGTTGGCAACATGCCCTTCAACGAGATGAGAAACCCCTGAAAGGGGACAGGCAGACAAGTGTGCAACCAAAGAGGCAAGGTTCGAGTATTGATGTACAGATTACACACAAGATTTGCAAAAGTCAGATATATGATCGAAAACATATCGCCAAGGAAATCATGAAAAAAAAGAGGTAGCAAAAGTACCTGGGACATCCCAACTACAGTGAAACCATGTGTGTAAAGTGAGAGTGAAAGATTACAAATGAGCCAACATAGAGGTAATAAGGAATTATTAAAAAAACATAACATACCTGAGAAATCATGTAGAAAAATATTAGGCCTAGCTCATTCTGCTGGAGGGGTAGGAAAAAACACTGCAAAATCCGGTGCTGTAAAAAGGCTATTTATTCTTCATTGGCCTGAACAGGTTTGGCTTGTTCAGGAGGATTAGTGGTTTACCCATATAACAATCAATCTCATGATAGATAGATAATAACAGAAATCCAATGACAGATTCCCCCCCCCCCCTATGAAAATAGTGCTAGTGGTATAACACCCGAAGTGGTAACATGAACCTCAGAATTCATTGTAGAAATAAGTAAATCAAATAAAAGTGTTTGATGTAAAATATGCGAGAGTGAGAAGAAAAAAAACTGAGATATAAGTTAAGTTAAAAGATTTCTTCAATGTAAAGAGAAAACAATGAAGAAATCCCACTTTGGCAATTAAACTATTAGAATCACGACTCACATGAAGAGCACCAAAAGAAAACGTCTGAACACTAGTTCTGCCAAACGAAATGTAATAGTTTGGTAGAATTGAATAGAGGGAGCCACATGCATCATGAGAGTATGTCGCACTCTTATTGGTGGAAGGTTGACGCATGATGATTTGGATAAGAAATGCATTGGAATCAGTCAATTCCAATTGAGGGGAGATAGAAGGCTTGTGGCATACATAAAATAAAATTTACATATAGATGGCAGCATTGAATCAGAATAGCTAATTATATGAGAGGAGGTATTGTACCATGTCAGAATTCTGAAACTTGGTTGGGTATTATCGTGGCTAGATTATACCAGGAAGGTCCTTCAGTAATAGATGGCACAGAAGTAGTTGTAATTGGTGTAGACTAAACATGTTTTCCTATTCCATTTTTTTGTAGTAAATGGTATTATATTTTGGAATTCTTGGGCAGATACAGAAATAGATGTGGTGGATTTAATATTTGCAATTGTCACTTCATTTCCAAGACATTTTATTCCATCACTGATATTCTGTTCTAACTCTTTGTATTGTCAGTAGATGCTTTCTTAATTTATTTCTTGTGTAACATTTCTACATTGTTCACTTATACACTGTTATAGGCCAAGTTTAGAAATATTGTTTCAATGGAAATACCTCCCTAATGGTACTATGACTAACATACAAATAAACTTACTTTTACAATTCCACAACTAATTGATCAAGTAAGTGAATATACATGTCTAACACTGATCTGAATACTTTGCTGACTTCTCATTAAATATTTCACTGAATTCTAAACCACTGAACTAATTCATAATTACTGACACACCCATGTCTAGATATTAGTTTCTTGACCTTAACATCATGCACTCTCTCTAGCTATCATCTCAATCAAAATATTAAAAGTATAACTTAAAACATTATATTTTCATCTGTCAACCTACACAGTGTTTTCTGTATAAAATAAAACTGGCTTTTGACTGATAAAAACAAACAAACCAAGTACAGCATATGTTAAGAAAATCTTAAATGTGACATTATAATCCTTTTCTACCTATACCACTGCTATCTGTGCATGTAGTAACTCATAATGTTATTTTTACTGTAAGAAAACAGTGAAATATTTTTAGGCTTCTATGTTAAATAGCTAACCATACATTTAACAAAAACATTGAGGTAAACGTATCACGATTCATAAAATGCTTATATCAATTTATTTTTATTAACCAACTGTACACATTAAACTCAACATAAAACAACATACATAAATTACTATTTCTTCTTTGGTATGTGCCAGTACGTCTGGATTTTGTGGTGATGTATTAAACATAATCAGTCTACATACAATATATTATGATTTTCATTACCTCTAATAACAGTATCACTTCAAGAATAACTAGGTAATTTTCAACCTTATTTGAAACCTCACATTATAATATCAATTAAGCTTAAGTAAACTTATTCCATTATTTAGTGCAAGTCATACATAAATGGTTGAAATATCTTTAACAGTAAAGCTAATAACAACTAATGAAACAAAGCATTCTTAGCTTTATATGAAAGAATATAAGGAAAGTAGATTTCATTAATTACACTCATTACCAGGTTGATATCTAGTTTTATAATAAACAGGTTGCTAGTTCTGATTGGAAGTTAATAACACAATGAAAAGTCAATGCTCAATTTATGAACATTAATCCACACATACAAAACTAGGTAGAAAGACTGAAAATCCATGTATTGCACCAGTGTAACTCGGTGACAAGTGTTGAATCAAATGATAGACTGTGTGCTTCATATTTACTTTTAGTATCCTCACCAACTCATCTGCTGAATAATTTAGTAGTATCAGTGCTACATATAGGTTCACAATACTGCTTAAAACACCATACACATAAATAAACATTTATTTGCAGTATGCAATATTTTAATTTTGTATCAGAGGTAGGAAATTAATGACAACTTTTCCTGCTGTCATTCAGATGAAAACATTCTAATTTGCTGAAATGAAGAAATAATCAATTTTGATTTATTTACAGTTTAACTTTAGAAGAGTTCTGAATTTGTTACAGTAAAGTTTATTTTAATAAGTTGGTAGGTTAATACTAGAAATAAATTATCTTGACAATACCAAAATTTACTATTTTTCTTTAATTGGACATTCAGTGTTTTGCTTTACAATTTCTTCAAAAGTATTCCACTAAAACACAAACTGTAATTGACAGCAGAAAGCTTCAAATGGTGTTAAAAAATTCTAATTCAATATACAGTGTGCATTTGACATATGAAGTAGTAAAGTTACAGACTGAAAAAATCATTATAACTGAAATAATTATAGGTGCTCAAAAGATTTGCAATGATGAGAGTTAAAGTTAAGGAAAAGAGGTTTCACAAGTAAAATCACTCCTTTTGGGCTACAGATATCCACCATTTTACATCAAACAATTTCTCAAGGACTATGATTCACAAAAATCACCATTGCACCTTCAACATGAAAAAAGACAATTTTCCAACAATAACACAAATTATTTTTATGGTACCTCTAATTTTCGAAACTATCTCCCAAAAAATAACTATAATTAGGAAATCTGAACTGCCAATTAGTTAAACAACAATCAGGTCCAACCCTAAAAAAACCAACTTTCAAAATCTTAGTACACTACCCCTACAATGTAATAAAGCTAACTCTCTTACAAAAATGTGTTTGCAATATAAAGATGAGTGTCTTGTTCCAATGTTGGTTGCCAGATTACATCTGCTATCATACATACATACATACATACATAGGAGAAACCAAAATAAGGATAGGAGAACATGTTGACCCTCCTTATAAACAACAAAATGAAAGAAGCACAATTGCAAATCATTTTCCAACTAATCGTGGATAAATGACATAAAACCTCCAGACTGTACAAGTCCTTACTAAAGCTACCAAGTACACTGAATGAAAATTTAAAGAAGCTCTTCCCCTCAATCAATTACATCCACAGATGAATAGGGAGAAAGGATGGTGCCTATAATTATAGTTATTTTTTTGTTACCTTTTGTTATTTCAAACTGTAACTTGGATATAACTTTTGTTTACTACGGGTAGTAATTAGTTATTTCAACAATAAGCTTTACTGTTTGATATGTCAAACACATGCTATTGAAGCAACTAGAAAATTTGAGGAAATTTTACAATTGCTTCAGGTTTTTATTAGTTGAAATGCATAAAACATAATTTAAAAGTTTTAACAGTTCTTTAAGTCTAAGTAAGTAACCAAGGGTATATAAAAAAAGAGGTGATAAGAAGATGCCTGTGTTGTGAATGAGAACTAGTAAATAAGGTCAGAAGCCTAGTTACGCAAGAAACGTTGCCTAGAATCAAGATGAGTACACTAGTACTTGTGACAGGTTGATGGATTACTGACCTCGACCCCTGAGAATTAGGAAAGCTATGAAAAAGTTTGGTTTAGTGAGTAGTATCAGCACTTTGAGGCAATATCAGTTATAGAACATGGGTGTAGCAGTACAAGTAAATAGGTGGCCAGCTAACATCACTTATCTACAACCAATTACTTGAGAGTTCTGGTTATGGTTTTAGATTAGCCCGGGAATTCCTCTAAAGCATCCAATAGGAACACGGGACTACTTGTGGGTGATGCTGTGTCCTATTTAGTGGGTCGAGATAATACCAACAAAAGTTAGTTTATAAACTCATGTCAGAGACTGAAAAATCGGTTCTTCCGGTGTTCTGAAGTACCTAGAAAAGCCGATTAATGAAGATGTCAAATGTGACTAAAACTCCCAGCAACCCAACTCTACTGTAAGTATAATCTCTCTCTCTTAATCAGCTAGTGTTAGAACTATAAAAAGTATTAAATGTATCTAGTTAAAAAGTGTTTTAATGCCAGTATATAAGTATTTAATCAAATTTGTTTTAACGAAGTTATGTTTTTGGAGAAGTTGTTAAATGTTTAATAAATATTATTACAAGTGTTCACCACTGGCCTGAGACTATTTCTTTAGTCTAACTGTAAATTACCTCTAGTTAGCGACTTGTGGCTCCACTCATCACGACAAATCCTCCAATAAATTTGGTGTAACGAGTAGTTTTAATTGCTTCAGGAGTGTTCCACTAAAACAAACTGTAACTGATAGTACAAAGCTTCAAATAGCTTAAATAACAAATCCTAATGAAATCTATAGTGTAAAGAATAGTGCCCTGGTGGGCTTAATTGTTGGAGTTTCAGCTATTAAGCAAAAGACTGAATGTCCAATTAAAGAAAAATAAAAAATTTGGTGTTATAAGGTCATTTATACACCAATATGCACTACAGAAATTAAATAATAAGTAACATACATTAAAAAATTTTACTCTCATTATTTCATAACTACATTTTTTTTCCTCAAGACAATTAAACTGCTTCATACCTGAAAATAAGTTTAAAATCTAACAACTGTAATTAAAGGATAGTTCAAAGAATTAATAATGGAATAACTCTTGTATTTCTAAACTTTATGCACAAATTATCAAGAAGTTACATAATTATCAATCATATATTTATATTTGAGTAATACAATACAAGTACATCCAACTTAATTTTTATATTGATTAACTTACTGGTGCTACAGCATTAACTCTGATGCCATGATGTGCCCATTCTACTGCAAAAGATTTTGTGAGGTTTTCCACACCTGCACGTGCTGCTCCTGAATGGCTACAAAGAGGAATGCATTTCTGGTCAACATCAAATTTGTGAAAACAAACTTTTAAAGTAGGCTAAAAAGCTTCTTGTAGCTTAAATACTGTATTCAAACTATAGCATGTGAAAACAATGCAGAAGATTGAATACAATATGAAATATATCCACACTGTTACTCTACATTTGTGTTTCAGAAGCATTATGCACACTGGTTATGGCTGTATCATTATTACATATTTTATGTATGTGTAAAGCAATGTTTACAACAGTTTTCAAACTCAAACAACCATTTGCTGGTCATTTGTATGGGTATTTATGTACAGTATATATGTGAAAGTTATTTATTACAAAATTCCAGCTTATTCATTTTCTATTTGCATATTGGGATGTGTACCATTTTTTATATGTTGCTAATAATGTTCTCCCTCATACGTTTTATATAAGTGGTTACTCTTTTAATTTTTCACTTCATGTTTCAGAACAAATTTAATTGATACTCTCTCATTACCCAACACTGAAACATGGCAAAACCAGTTCATTTAGTAAGCAACTTTATTCAACTAATTAAAAAGTTAACTTGTTTATGTATTTGTATAAATAATGCATGTAAACAGTAGCTTTCTTTCTCAAGAAGTTGTTTTCATTTAAAGGAAGATGTAAAAGTAAAACTACTAGATCAAAATCAGTGTTTTGCATGGTTTACATGCAAAACAATGTTTCTTTTTGTTATTTTATTGTATTAATTAATTCACTGAATTATGAACTGTTCATGGTGTATGTGTGTGAAGAATTTGTATTCATATAAAGTACAAAAAATCACATACATGTTCAGATTATTTTATCTTTAGACTACAAGTTTAGACACTAATGTTATTTTACATTTGTGGGTCCTTTTTTATGAATTATAAATTAGGGAATTTTGGGGTGACACTGACTTGTAAAACAGATTTTCCCTACTGTATGTAAAAATAGAAATGTTTCATAAATACATATGTATATATATGAACAGTATACTATTTGATGTAGTATTTTTAACAACTTACGCCATCATAGGAACACCTCGGTCCATGTCCATTAACATGTTAACAATAACCCCACCATGCTCACCCATCCACTGTTTATGTGCTGTGACAGAAAAGACATACGAAATTATGACACCTATTTTATGTAATTTCTAGATAATGTAATATAAACTATAATTTCACCAAAATAGGAAGTTATAATTTTCCTATAGTGAAAATGTATTTCTGATAGGTACTTACCTCCAATCATAAGATTAGCTATTCTCATTTGGTGCTGCCCTCTATATGCAAACTTTTTTTATGCATGCTACAAGCCTTATTGGAAGTGCAAGATTCTAACATGTCTCTCATGCAAATCATCATATACCACCTCCTCAACCAAACTATCACTATAATTCTAACTTCCAATACGATACTTACCTCCACTCACAAGATTAGCTAGAAGATGGCAGTATCCCCAAAAAACGTCCAAAGAAGACCCCTGGAAATTAAAAATTCAGATCAGAAAAGGGGAACTGCACCACTTATGAGCCAGGTATACTCTTTGCCCAACTGTGGAATGTGCAAGATATAAAGGTGGTAAATGAGAGGAGCACATCCAAGTGAGAGAGAATTTGGCAGGAAAGTGATCCTAACCATAGAAATATACTGTTACTCAATTACACAATGAGAAATCTGGGTAAACAAGGGATGCACCTCTAGGTGTATAGTGGCTAGTGCACGGCAGACCGTACTTGGTAAGTCAACTACATCCAAAACCTGCCCGACATCCACACAAAGGTAGGATGAGGATCATACCATCTTCATCTCAATCCCAAGAACCGAGGGATTGAGAACTACTCTGATTCCCAGCTATGACACGAGGATTAGCTCTGAGCTATTGATCCGGGAAGTTGACATCTGGTATCAAAAGGATGTTTACTGCATGCAATCAACTCCCCCAACCATAAAACAGGCCTGAACAATCCAACTGGCAGTAACATCCTCGTAAGAAGAGAGGACAAGGGATATCCAAGGACAGAACTGGAACAATCCCATGTACCACCGCTGTGACCCACAACACAGATGGAAGATATCAAGAGGAAGACAGACAACCCGAAACCTGTGTGAGAACTTATGTTGATTGGTTCACTTTAAATTAACATCCACAAGGGTGTAGGATGAGGGCTCCCAATTGGTGAATTGTATTTTGTCATTTCACTATGTTGCCATTGGTTATCACAAATAGGAGGATATCTTGTCATCTACTTCTGCAGAACACCACCACCCTACTCTGTAGCTGAATGGTTATTGTGTGGAACCCATTCAGCAGGGTGCCTCCATGGTCAACTACTCCAGCAGCTTGGAACTGGAAATTGGTAAGAACTCAGAAAGGAGGGTAACAATGCAGTGGAGAGTCCAGACGATCATCATCACCTGAGACAATGCAACTGGTTACCACAAATCCTTATTTTAAAAAACAGACCATACTGATTTATTCAATATAAGGCATGGCAGGGATTGGCAGTAATCCCCCTTCTGCTTTACCCATGCAGTCCATTGGTGGTACTGTCTAGTACAGGCATGTTTATGAAGCAAAATATCATAAGGTCATGCACCAACAAGTGATCTTGTGAAGCCATGGGAGATAAATTGTGAGTCAACATGGCTGGACATTGTAGATTTCGAGTTAAAGAATACCTGGTCAGGCACCACTCACCACAGAGTGGAATCCATGGCATAAAGAAATAGAGAAAGGCCCCTGAAAAGAAAGTATGAATAAAAAAACTTACCAGTTGGTGTCTCACCAAAGTCTAAAAAAAAGCCACAAGACAGTAGACAAAACCCAGATGAAGGGGAAATCACAATATGATGAAGATAGTGGGAGATGAATGTATTGGGTGTGGTCCATATATCAGACTGCAGAATCTCCTCCATTGGACGATTAAGACAAGAATCAAGGGAAAAAGTGAGGTGTTGGATCTGATGGGAAGACACCTGGAACAAATTCCAGGAGAAAGAAGGTTGGGAGAAATAGGCCAATTGAACCAAAACATAACCCAATTGGTAAGGGTAAAAGGAAAAATATCATAAAGGAAGGAAGATTGTCAGGGGATAAAGACTTGGGAACATGTACCCCAGAAGGAAGCAGTATAACAATGAAGTGCCCTGACTGGGCACAGAAACCTATGTGGGTCTGGTTGAGGGTAAAGATGGGAAATAGAAGAAAAGGAGAAAGCACCCTCCCAAGCTGCAGAGGTCTTTGGGAGAAAGGAACGATCTGGATAAAGGAGAAGATAAGTAGTGTGATAAAGGGTATGTGAAACGTCAATGCCAAACAAATTTGACCATTGACGTCCACAGGATAAGAGAAGAGAATGATGAAACATGGAACACAAGGAAAGTGGTTCAAATGAAGATAAAGTAAAGGAATGGAGGACCACATTAATATCCCAATACAGAAGGGTAGGTCACCTGGGAGGGTGATGTATCCAGAAGGAACACATGAGCATGGTAAAGACAGGGGAAATAAAAACTACAATATCAGGAAAAATGAAAGGTATGAGATAAGGTCACCCAACATCCCAAAAGCAAGGAGACCGAAGACCTACAGTCAAATTCTGCCATAGTTGGCCAATTAGCAGGAAACCCCCTAGTTGTAGACCAATTATGGAATACCTTCCACTTGCATTGCACCTCCATGAAAGATAGACAGATGGAACCAGCTAATAAGGAAGCAACTCTATCTTCTCACAAAAGCCAGACACGAAGGGTGGAATGTAGGACATTTGACTGAGGTTGACAAAGGAGGTAGGAAGAAAGTGGAAAAGAAACAGAAGGGGAGAGGAGCAGTCACTATAACCATCAAAACCAAGGCTAAGCTGGCCAATAATGAGCAATCAGGAGAACACAACAAAGAGTAGAGTGGATGAGAGAAATCACTCAATGAAATAATCAGATGGGTGGGTACACATAAAGATACTTGTGTGACTAATCCTGGCTGAAGGCATCAACTACCAGAGCATGGGGATGAGGTACAGGCAACCAAAAGTGAGGTAACTTGTTGTTGAGACCCATAGCAAAGGCATACACATGGGGAGAACTCCACCAATAGCAAAGATCCCTGAAAATGAGTGGACCTAATGGCCACACTGTGGGATATATCTTGTAGGGACATGAAAGATGATCCATGACCACATTGAAATAAACCGGCACATGACACACAATGAGATGAATGTGAGGTGCATGGATCCAGTATAAGAAAACAGAGATCTCTGGACCAGGTGCCCCCTTGGTGGTTGATATGTGCCACCACCATAGAATTGTCTGAATGAACCATCACCAGACAGTGTCGGGTGAAAAGAAGGAATTGATGCAATGCTCGACGTATGGCTAGAAGTTCAAGAACATTGATATGCAAAGTGTTTTCCTCTGCAGTCCAATGGCCCCAAAGCCTTCTGGTGATTGACCCATGACCCCATTCCTGAAGGGATGCATCCATGAAAAGATGTAGATCTGGATGTGGGGAGGAGGTGATACATCCACTGTCATATGGGCTTTGTCTAACCACCAAAGCAGATCATCTTGCAGGGAAAATGGAAGGGAAATAGGGTGGAAAGAGGATCCCAAGCAAGGTTCCATCGATTGTGAAGTGCCCACTGAAGGGATCTCATATGAGGCTGACCGAGGGGGCCCAGGGATGTCATTGATGATCACATTCTCAAAAGCAATATAACCTCACAAGCAGTAAGTGACTAAGCCAAGAGGGCATTGCAAACCAACAGTTTCATAGAACAATGTTGTAAAGGAGAAATTGGACCCGACTGACATAAGTGTTGAAAAAGACCCCCCAAATGGACAAGATATTGAGTGGGTCTGAGGAAGGACTTCTCCAGTTTGATCAACCAGCCCACCTGAGCCACCACAGAAAGAAGCTGCCTAGTATGATTGGCTTCTTCTGCCTCATTCCAAACATGAATTGGCCAATCACCCATACAATAATGAAATCCAGTCCCAGAGTATGGAGTTGTCGAGGAAAAGCTCGGACTACTCGGCAAAATACAAAAGGTGCAATGGCAAGTCTGAAAGCAAGGGCCCAAGATGGAGAAACTGGAGGTAAGGATAAGACGGAGGTGATATCGGTATATGTAGGTAAGCATTAGAGACATCCATTTTGGTCATCCACAATCCTGGAGAAAATGCCAATCTTGGGGTGAGAAAAGACTATATGGTGAACCAGGGGAGTGAAATGAAGCAGTTGAGGCAAGATAAATTGATTACCAGCCACCAATTTCCTGTCTTCTTTGGGATAATGAAAAGGTGTGAATAAAATCCCCAGGAAGGATGGGGATCAGATTCGATGGCCTGCTGCACGAGTAATTCCCAAACCACTTCTGACAGCTGCTGGCTGATCATGGGATCTCAAGGAGGAGAAAAGGAAATGGGTAGTAGGAGAGATGGAAGGTGGGGAAAGAAACTGGATAACACATCCTTCTGACAGTACCTGAAGCACCCATCAATTGCCAAAGAAGGAAGCCGGCAATGAAGAAACTCAAACAGCCGAGCTCCCACTAGACCTGAACATACTGGATAGTCACTGGTACTGGTGGCAACAGGGGGTGCATCATCGAGGAAGGCAACAAGAAAAAGTACATCAAGTAGAAAGAACTAGTAAGTGCTGGGAAGGGGAAGGACGGGAAACAGTAATTGGAGGCATATGAGGCTCTGACTGAGACAAACGGGCTACAATATTTGTAAGGGTGGATTGTTGTTGGACTGATGTCACCCGAGGCTCTAGAGTTTCTGGGACCGTATCAAAAATGTAACTCCTCATAAATGAGGCCCATACGTAAATCCCTACAATATGTCAAGGGTAAATGGACCCGAGCCAATACAGCATCATGACCTATAAAGTCCCAACAACAAAACCATGTATGTAACACCAGAGTTGAAGGCAATATTTGAGGAGGGGAAGGAAAAGGTATCTCCAGAAAACCAAACCCCTCAGGATTTCTTTGGAGAGCCTCAGATAGGCGGTGTATGGAAGAAAGATACCATAATAGGCAATAATGAACCTAACAACTGCCGATCTAAAAATGGATAGTCAGCATGATCGTAGGAAAGTGCAAACTGATCTTAAGTCCATGGGGGGTGTGGCATGCTAATTCCTTCACTTAATTGTGAGGCAAAGTGATCAGCATGAATCCAAGTATCAGGGGACAAAGGGTAAACCAAAAAGGATTGGGAAGATTGTTCATGCAATAACAAAGGACAAGATGCATAAGAAAGAGTGGAAAGACTGCATTTGGCCTAATAGACTCATCAGGTTGGGAATGAACAGCAAAATCTGGAGGTGGAAAATGATTATACAAGTCCTCATCAACCTGTTCTGGAGGTGCCTGGGCAATATCCAGGGACAAAGGTTGTCCCATGCAATGTTCAATCTCCCAGCATATAAATGCATGTTTAATCCACTGTCAGGTTGCCCACACCCAAGGCTGAATGGGAAAAAAAAAAACTGGTTACTGGTGTAACCCCTGAAATGGTAATGTTAACTTTGGAATTCATTGCATAGAAAGGTTCACCAAATTCGAGTGCAGAAAATAAGGAAACTAGAATTAATTGATAAATAATAATAGAAGAAACATGCTGAATGAAAGCAAATTAATTGAAAAAGTAACTACTTCGAGAGGAAAGAAAGTCGAACATAAAGCATTAAACAATCAAAATTGGTAGATTAGTGTAGAGGGAATCATGAGAGCATGTCATGCTCTTATTGGTGAGGAGGTAATGTATGATGATTTGCAAGAGAGACATGTTGGAATCTTGCAATTGGGGGAGGGGAGTGGAAGACTTGTAGCATGTGCAAAGAAAAAGTTTGCATATAAAGGGCAGCACTGAATGAGAATAGCTAATCTTATGAGAGGAGGTAAGTACCATATCAGAATATATGTTTATTCCTGTAGAAATACCTGATGTAGTAATTCCACTCATCATACACTTGAAATAATAATAATTCTCTCAACATTTTTCTCTTTCTCAATAATGTTGATAGCCTTCAAACTTCCAGTGAATTAAGAGCATCAATTTAATTCTCTATCAGTGGTTTATAACTGTTTTACATCTTCAAACTGGATTTTTATTCTTAATTTAAAAAAATCTAAAAATTCTGCATTTTATTTTAATATTAATAATAGTAACTTCTGATCAGAGTAAGATATGTGCTTAGGGCAAAACTAAATATGAACTTGTCCTACAGTATATCTAATTAATGTTGTTATGTGTAAATAGTAGAATAATATCATATATACAAAAACGTGTTTATCATACAGAATTTCCTTCAAATGTTGTTTAACTACAGAAAATACACTGACATGTATCACTTCAGTCATATGTTCAAATTAATAAACACACATCCAGATTTACACTAATTTTCACCTCAACAGGAAAAAAAAAAGATTTGCAGATATTATTACTTTAAATAAAAAACTGTATATCAGAGCAAAATGTCTTTTTACTGTGAACAATTATGGTTCATAAAAGAGAAACATATGAATCTTTACAGGAAAGTCAGATGCTTCCCTCTGCACATGGAAAAAAGAAGGAAGAAATTGCAGGAAAAAGAGGAAAGTTTATCCCAAAGCGACACTGAAGGGCACATAAAATAATTCAGGAATTAAAAGCACCAGCAATTCAATAAAAAAAAGTAACTACTTTAGACACATCAATCAAGGTGTCTCCATAAGAGTGAACATACTTAGATAAATTTACGTGTCGGCCTTAACAGTGTCTTCCACATAGGGAAAAAAGTGAACTTCCAAAGACACTTGATGATATAACCTAGAGATAACCTTGCAACTTATAAAAAGATATCTATAAACCTAACAAGTAAAAGTGGTAAAGCATAAGTGCAAGTGATGCTAGGGATTTCATTTAATTAACAATAAAAGAATAATAATATATTTTTTTATGAGTGGAAGGGAGAAAGATAACAACATAGAACCTTAAATGACCACAGTAATCTGTCCAGGTCTAAATGTTAACATTTTCCAATGCCAAAAATATATTTCCAACAGACACTTACCTCCCTCACTTTATAGCTTTCTTTCAATCGTGCTGCCCGCAAATTTTTCTCACCACTAGCCTAAGGCTCCCACCTAATCTCACATGGTATAGCTACATGGAGTGTGACACATCCTCCTAGCATAGCTGATTATCTCTATACTATAGAGCACAATCATTAGTATGGGGATTAGGCAAGAAAAGATGCACCAGAAGTAAGTAGGTTGAATGGGAAGTGTGAGAGGAGGTATCTATCGGAAATACATTTTCAATGTTGGAAAATGTTAACTTCCAAAACAATACCTTACCGCTTCTCACATAGTAGCCAGAATCTCACATTGAAATGGTGGAGGGACCAGTGCAAATTTAACCTACATAAGCCCCTTTGGAAGGTGCCCATGACACCCTGAACCATGAAAATTGAAAGTCATGCCTGTGGAAGACTGCACTTCATCTGCACCAGGGTATACACTTCCCCACTTAAAGATATGTGTTGCCAAGCAGAAAGGAAGCAAGTCCAATAGAGGAAATGGACATGCTAGACCATACCCAATGGGTCAGCTCCAGTACAAAACCAAGTGGCATCAGGTGTGGGTCTTCTGGTCCACAGTAGGAGAAGGGTCCCAACTGTCTGCAGTGCCGGTACACAATCAAGCCAGGCCAACTGGGAACCCAACATTTGGAGAAATGCAAATGTGGTGGGTCAACTCCAGTCCAAAATCAGGCATTGTCAGGAGTTTTCTGTCCATATCACAGTAGGAGTGTCCCTACCAACTACATGTGTGAGTGCTTATGTTGGCTGGTCCTGCTCCTATCCAACACCAGACCACCCAGGAACTGACAACAAGGTGGCAATGGGATGGGGAAAAGCCAGCTGGAGGGGTAAACTGCATATGGCAGATTCATCCAGGTGATATTTTCCAGTCCATGGTAGGAGGAGAGTATACACCAACAGAACACCATCACTCTACTGAGTGGAAGTGGTCACACCCAGTAAGAAGCCTCAACAGTCCACCACCCCAACAGCTAGGAACTGGTATGTGGCAAGAACTCCCATACTCTACTAGAAGAGGGGAGAGAATGCAATGAGAAGTTTGGAGGAACTCAACACCTTAAGACTGTACAATGGGTGACCACAAAACCCCCATTTTCGAAAGTAGGCCAATCTTGATTTGTTAAACTAGAACCAGAGAGATGGGCAGCAATTTTGACACTGTTTTACTCATGGTAGTATATGGGTTGATATGGTCTCAAATAGACCTTATTTATAATGCAGTATGCTGTGAGAAACCCTCAAGTCATCTTGTGGAATGCCCCAACTCATCAGTGGGCATTACAAACCTTAAAGTTTGCATGGTGCAGATTTTATGTTGTGTATACCCTAACAAGCAACACTTGCCACTGAGCAGATCCAGAGATGTAGAAATAGGCCAACGTAAAGGTAAGAAATATAAAAAGAGAACTTACACATTAAAAGCTGGTATAGGGTAGAGAAAGTGGCAATGAATATCCAGATGAAGAAGATACGGTCAGATATGAAAATAATGTGCAACACAAGTGTGAGGTGTAGTCCACATGCCAACCAGCACGATCTCCTCCAAGGGACAATGGAATTGAGCAGCCAAAAAAAGAAATGATGAATTATATTACAGAAAACTTGAAATATGCAATAAGAATCCTTGTTCAATAAAGTATAAGTCAGACAGATGAGTTGATGGAGCCTACCAGTAACAATAACTAGAGAGAGAGAGAGAGAGAGATCCTTGGTGGAAGAGGACCCAGGAATGAGAACTATGGAAAAAAACAGTATGGGCCACAAAGCAACTAAGGTCCTGCACGAGAAAAAAAAAGAAGATCAGGACTGGACCTAAATTAAAGATGAGCAATGGATGGAAGAGAAATATTGGTGAATGTGCTGTTTCCTTCCTGTGCCACAGACATTAATAGGAAAAAAGCATGGTTGGGATAAAGGGGAACATAGAAATGATGATAAAGAATTTGGAAAACATCAACAACAGACACATCTGATTTACAACATTTGCATTCAAAATGTAGTAAAAAAATATGTCTTAAGGAAAATATGTTACAATGAACAAGAGTCTAAAGGTTCAAAGGAAGGTAAGATAAGGGCATAAAGGACAACAATGATATTTCAGGTCAGGTAGGACAAAGAAAGGAAAAGGACCATAACAGGAGAGGAGGAGATACAACAAAAATGGGAAAAACAAAAAATTATTGGACAGTGCTGCCTTATAGCCCACAATGGTAGAAACGGACAAACTATTGTCAAAGAGCTAAGTGAAAAAGTCAGAAAAGTGGGGAACAGTAGATTTAGAAGATGAGAATTCACAATGTGAAGAACAATGATGGAAAATATGCCATGTACGTTGGCAAAAAAAAATGAGGAATAACTAAGGTTACACACAAAGAGAGTCTGGAATGCATTGTAAGAAACCAGACAAAATTTGCATATGAAGACGGAGTGTGGATATCACTAGATGAGGGAGGGAGGAATGAGGTTGCCAGAGAAGTAATTGGGAGAGAGGAAACAGAAGGAGAGGAGATGACTGGAAAAAGGCTCAAGAGTTGAAACCACAGTTGGGCTAGCCAGAAGAGAACAATTATAATGCCCCAACATGGAGTGATTTGAATAAATGAAAGTATCTGGGGGCAAGACAGATAGGAGGGAAGGCAAACAGATAAAGATTGAACCAATTGTGATTAAATGCATCCACAGCAAGAGCTGAGGAAGTTTAGTATTGAGATTTATGACAAAAGCATCCAGAAGGGGAGTATGCAGATGTGAGCAAAATTACTAGAACACTTGAGGAGGAGGAAAAAGGCTGTCAAAATAGTCATGCTCTGGAACAGAAGGTCAGTCCTTGGCTCAGGAGACACCACAAGCCACATGTAAGACTCCAATTCCCAATGCACTAAGGCCAAAATCTCCTCAGCAGTAAGAATAGAGCCCAATGCTACAGTAGTATTATATCTCACAGGATCAGAATCCTTAGGATCCATACCAGAAGCAGTAGTAGTGACATTATACTGCAAGTTTATAATGGGGGGGAGGGGGGGATTAACAACTTTCAACAAGATGAAAATAACAGAAAATAGAGTTATCAAAAGTTAAGTAACAATCACTGTGTGATTAATGAAAATTAATTGCATGCCTGAACAAGTGAATGCTAAATTGAGAAGTGATAATTGTGCTCCACAGTATAGAGGTAGTCAGCTGATAAACTATGAAAATGGAAAGATATGAAGAATTAGCCAAAAAGACATGCTGCTCTAATAGTAAGGCCAATTCAAGAAGCAACCAAAAAAAAGAACACTTACACACACATGCACACAATGTATGCCAAAGGATTTGGTTGGGATCTGAAGATTACTACAGAGTTGGCAAGAACATTCTTGTGTCAATATCTCAGCCATCCCCTCCCATCTCAAACTTCGGTAAATTGCCAGTATGGCAGTGATGAAGTATGTAGAATTATATTTAACTTACCAGCTACCATCACAAACACAATGTCTTGTTTGAGTTCAAAACTAGTTGTGTTTGATCTCTACATCAGTGTATATAAAAAAAATTATCTTAGTCACACTATTTCTTTCAGCATTACAATCACCAAGACAAATCTGTTGTTTTGATTAACCATGTAGATGCAGAAGTACATGACTGTAAATCCACTAAGGTATTGATTAAAACAAGCTTTGGCACTGTTAGATTAAGGGAATGAGAACAAGAATGCAACTTTAAATGAAACCTGTCCGAGAAGGATATTTCCACCACTCGAACATCAAGGTTAACCTTGTAAAGAGGTTGTAAAGTTTTTTTGAATAAAAGTGAAGAAAGAGAAACTAGAGAAGCAGGTCCAAATTCAACAAGATACATAGAGTACAAGAAATGAAGTATTTATACAAAATGATGGATTTTAAGAATTTACTCACTGGAGTAAATTTCTTTAATATAAGAAAATGTGTGTGTGAATCATAACATAGCTTTAAAATTACTTCAAATATTATATAATACAATCCACCTTCTTGACACATTAAAAATATTCCAGTCAGGTTGGTTTCTATAACAGCATTCCAGCCTTTTTTACTAATGTCAGCAGCTTGACAAAGAAATTGTCCACCTCCATTATTAACCAAGTAGTCCAGTTTTCCATACTGCTTTAATGTTTCCTCAAATAAATGCTTTACCTATAAAGAAAAAAACAGATATCTAGAAAACAAGATTTAACATAAAACAACAACAAAAATTCCAGAAGACATAATGATATCAAAAAATAGAGAGCTCTTAACCGTGTTACAACCAATGAACACTATTTGGGTGTTCAGTGCATTCCAGCATATCAAATTTCAAAATCTATGTAAAAATAATAATTCTTATTATACTTCAACAACTGTTTAGTCATTCTGTCACACTTACCAAGTGTAATTCACAAAGAAAAATGTTCAAACTTGCATTTCTATTGAACTCCAAGGAGTCTTACCAGTAAATAACAGTACACTAACTAGTTTTTTTGAAACTTTTTCTGCCCATCTCAAAGCACAGGTCTTTATGTACTAAGAAACTATCATTCTTTAGCAACACGACTAACCAAGTCTTTTTTCCTTCTCTGTCTCAGAATTTAACATTAAAAGCCTCTGTTCAGTGAGGTCATAAAGAAGGGAAAAAACTATTTATGAAGAAGAGCTTTGAAACTAGCTACAGGCAAAGTTCAAATAACAATACATAGAGCATATTATAAACCATCTGCACCAGTGTAAAGTGAATAAAGTGGTTATATGTAGCTCTTTGAAAGACAAAATGGAATTCTTGTGTAAAGTTTAGAAAACCTAAGAAGTACAAACCACAGATCTGGGAATTTTTTAATAGAATCTTTAGATGTTCTTTACACTCCTCAAAATACATTTATGTTAAATTATGTTTGTTTGAAAGTTGTAGCAATTTCTTCTATGACATGATATCAGGTAAGCTATACAAGGTTTAGAGAAAACAGTAGTGACGGCATAATTTCCGGTGACTCAAATCCTTATCTTTGAATACTACAAACAATGCACATAAATAAAGTAACACACTTTACTGAAAACAAAGTATACTTACTAGATATAAATGAATTTCAATCCAGACTCATGTTAACAACAATACTGTTTACCTAGTCTGACCTGACAAATGTCAGGTCTGAGGTCACTAATAAATCTTTATCGGTTTATAAGATGATTTTACAACATATATATATATATATATGTCTGAGAATGATGACTACTCCAACTGCCAAAAGAAATATGCTAATAAAACTCAATGAATTTGAAATTGACTGCATATGTAAACTATTTTACAAAAATTATAAGACAAAAGGAAGTTCCTTTTTTCAAGTGTCTCACAACAACAAAAAAAATCAAATTACATGGATATTTTTGACTGAACCTAGGTACTATTTATTAAGTTTGTGCTATGTTTCATGCAAGTTGGTTTTAAGTATTTCCATTATGAAAAAGGGTTTACCCCTGACATTGGACAGTGTCATTGGCAATGGTAACACTGTCCAACTTGATTGTATTTTTAGCTTTTTACTTCTATTTAGATTTTTACCTAATTGGTGATTCGGTAAAGTGAAAGTAGTGAAGACTTGTATGAAATGTTATTTACATTTTTGGTATAACTGTATTATGTTACTGAATACTTTCGGGATCAGGGGTTGACACTAATATCTCTTAATGTTTTTCCTTTTCACAGTGGTTGTTTGTTTGGCATTTTATGGCACAAAGCACAAAGAAAAGTTAAAAATGAAGCAATGCCCAAATGAAATGTTAATAATATAAGCTGTACCCAAATAAAAAAATGTGCACATTATAATGAAATTATTTTAAAATTAAAGGATAACAGTATTTCCACTTGTGTTAGCTACTACTGCATTTAATCAGTTTTAGTTTACAGGTAATAATAATTTGGATTTATATTTACGAATAAAACTTCTCTAACAAAAACCTGACTTGTTCATTAAGTCAGTATCACAATGTTATTTGTAAAATTTATGTTTTCATAATAACTTCTTCCAAAAAATATTTCTACTGTCAAACAAAACTAAACTAACCTGAAGTTCTTGCCTGATGTTGCATGGAACATGCATTAGTCGAGGTGGTGACGTTTCCTCTATTTCCCCCTTCAATTCTGTCACAGCTTGTTTTAGCTGTTCTTCTTTTCGTGATGCAATAACAACATTACAGCCTGTAAATATGTAAGTACAAGCATAACTTAATGTAATAATATTACTGTATTAGTTACAAAACAACTTATTGTAATTCATATAAGAAAAAATTATCAAAATCTGTGACTTATCCAGTTTAGTTTCTTTTATTTTAAAGTGCATGACATACAGTCTAAATGATAATGAACTTCACATACTAGTGAATTACCTGACAGGTTTTTCCGTGGCAAGTGTTGAAATGGAGATATGACCTTGGTAAAGATTACAGAGGGATGAATACATTATAATAAAACGATTTTCAATATGCAGGTTAGCAAATCGCATAACAATCACAGACAATATAAAGTTATGGTGGAATGGCATATATGAGAACTACATTTTGACATTGTCTGGCATTTCATAGGCAGTGTGATGCCATCAAAAACTGATCACTTTTCTGGAACAGAATATTCGATCAGATCATAATGATATTTTTAGGCTAGGGATATCCATCATACTTAATGATATTGGATCAACTTAGGACATAATTCCCTTAAAGTCCTACAGATTAATTGGATCTACCATAATTGAAGGCAATCTGTTCCAAAGGCCAACCAACCTATTAGAAAAATAAAGTTGTCTTAGCTGAAGATTACTCATTTATTTCCTGTTATGATCTTAACCCTAACCAGTTTATGGTTGGCCAGTATTTTTGTAAACCAAGAATTTTACACCTGGGTGGCTGGTCCAGTCAGCATCCATATAGGATGATCACGTTTTGTAACAGAAATTTGAACTCGTGACCACAGATTGCAAGTCAGGCACCCAAACCACCAGGCCATGCCTGAAGATAACTCCTACCCTGCCAAAATTTATAGTTGTGTCCTATGGCCCTACCATTCTCACTATTAAATATGATGATAATATGAGGCATTAACATTATTAATTCCTGTAACAATCTTAAACACCCCAGTCAGATCGCCTCCAACTCTTTGTTTTACAAGAAAAAACAAGTTCACAGATCTTAACCTATTCTCAATGACAACTTTTCCACCCCAGATATTATCCTCTGAACACTTTTCTTTACTGTCGTGCCATCATTACAACTCTGATTGACGACAACATTTTAGACACTTGTTTCCTAAGCATTTAGCCCTGACATTGGGCAGGTGGCAATGGTGATACTGTCCAACTTGATTGAATTTTTAAATTTTTATGACCATTGGCCTTTTTAATTCTATTTGAGTTTTTTTATCAGATTTTTTGCACATGGTTTAGTTTTAACTTGATCCAGTTTTACATTTTATTGAATTTTACTTTTATAAGATTTTTACTGGTTGTTTGGTGCAGATAGCCAAGTTGCTATGCACCAAAAAAATGCCAAACAACTAACCAATCAACCTGAACCCTTTTCAACAATTCAATGGCCTCTCTAAGGTAAGAAGTCCAAGACTGAACACAATACTCCAAATGTGGCCTAATCAATACATATATAATGACACTACAACCTCTCTACACTTGTACCTAATATTTCTATATACAACCAGATCCTATTTGTCCTGCCACTAGCATTGCTTGGATGGCTTAAACTGATGAAACAAAACACCAAATGATTTTCTTCCATAATGCTATTAAGGTTATTTCCACCAAAATTATACTCACATTTCAAATTGTGATATCCCACACATATTACCATGCACTCATAATTAAAATTCATTTTCCACTTATTCCCACAACTCAACAAATCATTCAAGTTTTTTTTTAAAGCCAAAAAAAAATCACTTATACTTACCTCAACCTATGTTATTTCACTTTACTTTAGTTACATTTTTGCAATATTAATATTTGAATGAATGACAGAATAGTCAAATCAAACAGCATTCTATCATCTAGACAATCCTCATTTTACACAGTTAACAAGCATTTGTGTGATACAGGAACACCAAAGAAATATATAGAAAATAACTTTACCTAAATAAAGTAATTCTTGAGTCACTGCATGACCTATTCCAGTTGCTCCTCCAGTGACAACTGCCACCTTGTCAGAAAAAAGACCTTTTCTAAAGACACTCTGTACAGCTTTAATGGCCATACTAAGGAATGATAAAAAATAGCATTTAAAGTAATATATATATATATATATAT
>NW_013665814.1:399261-403966 GCF_000517525.1 Limulus polyphemus | reverse complement strand
GGAATGATAAAAAATAGCATTTAAAGTAATATATATATATATATATAATCGCATATGGAAGTTGAGTAGGAGGTGAGTATACTACTTGTATATGAAATTTTTATTGTACAACAAAATTTTCAATTTGCATATAGGTAATTACTCTTTTTTTTTATTTGTAAAAATACCTTAAAATTTGCAAAACGCATCTGTGTGAATTTTATTTAAATAAAAAAAACATACATGATAATAGTGATTTATTATGTTATTAATACAGATGAGTCATAAACTTTGCACAAAAATATTCATTACAAAATAACCATATAATTTAGTAGATGTTTTGACTCTCCACAAACTAATACCTTTTTGTCAAAGTGCATTATAATGACTGAGAAGCATATTCATGTTTTAACAAGTTAAAAAAAATTATGCTCCTTTTTTTTTAGCATTAATAAACTGGTGTAATGTCTCAACATCGTTAATGCAAGTCACTGGTCTTATTATGAAAAACTAAACCATTATGTTGCTCTGCCTACTATCATGTATTGTTGAATGGTTTTCAGTGGCATGTGAAATTACATGTTTAAGGTTGCAATTTACATTGAGGATCTGCTAAATCTACAGTGTTCCTCAATGATTAATCATGATGTTTGACAGTTAAATTGATTACAAAGATAAGGAAACATAAATATGATACCCTCCAAACACCTCTAGTACAAAAGACTCTGAGCCAAATGGTCTGATCAGAAATGACAAACCACAAATTGACACATCTAGTGACACTTTCAAAATCTAGATATTGGGGTCAAGTATTAAACTCAACAAAGTGATGGTATTAGTACTCTAGGTTTTTAAAAAAAATGAAGACATTCATACACAAAACTATAACACATAAACACTGCTGTCTGAGATGGTGCTCTGAGGGATAAGTTTCATTCTCCAAATACCTTTCCCTTTACAATGCATAGTACTATCTACACCCACCCCTCCCCTATGTGTATGTTGTCCATACTTCCCTACTTCTAATTTCATTTTTGCATAATTTAATGAAATTTGAAAAGCTTCTGACACATTACTCTTTTAATTATATACAGTCAAATAGAACATACCTACATATCTTGAATTTTCAATATAATACAGCCAAGATATTCTTTCATTTTTCAAAACTGTCCTTGTACACCCACCCTTAAAGAAAAATGTTTTTTTTATTCCCCCCCCCCTTATGTTTAAAGAATTCATCAATTCCTCTTTTAAGCCTCCCATAAGGTGTTGCTTGGCCTATTACCAGTGGCAACTCATTTCATAACCTTACACACTTTTAGAAAAATAAAACTATTTTTCAGTGTTATTTTTAAGTTATTGGGCAGTTTGCAAGTTCCTTATGACAGAAAGATTGCTAAATAGTAGTTCCTATCTATAAAGGAAAAAAAAAAGTCTGAGGAAAGAGCAATAACTTACCAGTATAACATTTCAGTTTTTCTACTCTCATTAGTAAAATATTGAAATCTAATTTTATAAATCAATTATAAGATCAGTTTGAAACTGGAATGTATTAAAAATCATTCAGCAATGCTTCAGGACAGAGTTTTTATAGTTCAATTGTTTACCAAGAATATTTTAGAATGGATGTGCCGAACTACCACAGTCACACCTAAGGTGTAAAGATAGATTTCTACAGTTCTCACCTGTGCTAAAGAATACATCAGCTATTTAAAACTGTTAGAGAATTGTATATGTTATACAACATCTTTTTTATTCTTGTGCTCATAATGTTTAAGAATATCAAAAGCAATAAATATCAGTATAAGGTTTTGAAACCTCAGCTCCTACTTGTCCTTTGATAAAATTTCTCTCTTATACAGAACTGTATGTCTATATAATAGTTTATATATGTTGAAAAACCATATCAATTTATCCTTATTACACTTACTTGGGAAAATGCTTAATATTCAAAGTTTGGAGAGCAAAGGTGAAAATGATAGCCAAACTAGTTGCCTTTATCACTATATAGATTATGTTTTTTGCACAACATCTTAATTTACATAATTCAGGAAAAGAAAAAAGACAATTGTACATTTCACAAAAACTTCATTTATTAACGACCATGGTTTCACCACTAAAGGCATCATTTACTAACAGTTTCAAGTATCAATTACATATTCATTTATTCATTAATATTTTAGTATTATAATTTAAAATCCTTAATTGTTTATTCACAACTTTCTACTGCATTAACAAATATCTAACTAAACATCTACATAAGATGTATAGCATGTCTTTCACAAATACAGAATAAGATTTAACACTGTCAAAATTGTTTACACTTTGTAATTACATGCAAGTTTCCCATGAAATAATCAGTAACCAAATGATAAAAATAATAAACGCTATACCACAAATTTACTTGTAAAACAAAAAACTGAAAATTAGCAGCATTGAACGAAAACATTTGGTTTTAATTATAGATATTAATATAAAACTATTCTTTTGTATCTTAAAAAGAAGCCATAATCAGTTTTTCTTTCAAAAAGATTTCATTATTAATATACAACTTGTTCTAGATTATGACAACAGTTAAAATTTGTGGATATGTACTGATAAACCAAAAATGAGTTTTAGATGCCCTTATCAATGATGAGTGCACACTTTTTTAAGCAACATCAAAATTTATAAATCGAAGCTGTTGTTTGTCAGCACCTACATTTAACATTTTAAGTTGACTGTTGTATGTGTATAAAGTAGTTTAGTGCATATAAAATTGCTTATAATCTTTAATACACATTTTTTACACTAGTCTTTTGAATTCATTTTATCAAATATATTTTTACATAATATAGCACTCATGTAGGAATTTTCTTTTACTTTTTAGTTTGAGTCTGAAACATTTAGACATTATAGAATTGCAAGTATATTATTATTGAGTGAAGAATAATTTCGAGAACTACTGTACAGTGTATATCTCTTGTATTTTAACAAATATTCAACAATGTTGTGGCAGACACGTACTTAAAAGTTGTTAACTTATGACGCCATCTTCCATTATTACTATTTGTATTACCTAACACTGAAAGTAAAATTTTATTTGATAAAATTAGGAAAACTTATAATTAAGTAATGTTTAGTCTTCAGATTTACATCATGATAATTGTTTAATTTTTAAATTAAATTTGCTTCTTTAATTAACACTAATAGCTTTGTTGTTAGATTGTAAATTTTAAATTAAACGCAATAATATAGAGCGTGATATCCAATATCAAACATAATGTCTTAAGTTCAGTTATTTAGCAATTCAATCATTTTCTGTGTCATGTTGACATCTATAGTAATAGTATACAGAATAATGTGGATCTTACACTAAATTCTCTGTATTCTTCAAGACAACGTTTATTTTAACTTATACCTAAAACAGTTACTATGGCCTATTTAATCTTTCGCCACCTACTGGACAGCTATCGAAACTGTTTAAAACGTATGGTATTCTCAGATGCAATGATTTCTTTGAGTAATTGGATAGATCTGCAAAATAACAAGAGACACAACAGAAAGTATTATGGCGCAAAAAGTCACAATTCTCCTATTTCGACCGATTTCAATCAAAAGAAAGAGACTGGACACGAGTTAAACACAATGAAATTATTAGTACTAAAAAACGATATTTAAAGTTTAGAAATAAGTGTATCGTTTATGCAATTTAATGGAGAGCTTTCAGACAATAAAAATCAAATCAATCAGGTTATAGATTGAGAAAACTTGACATTATACACAAAAAAATGCTATTTTTGTCAGAATACAGGCACAACCTAAGTGACTTACATTCACTCTCACTACAAAATAAGGAACGTTATGTCCTTGAGGTATCATCTGACTTGCCACTGGAAAAGATCACTTATTTCTACTCAGTATGCTCTACTTTACAGAACTCTTTCCCATAAGTAAGTTCACCCAATTCAGGAAGCAATTAGGGCGGCTCTTTTGAAAAACAGTTTATTAAGCTAATTTTTAATGTTATAATTTGTTTAATTTAGATGTTAGTTAGTGAACACATGACGTTCAAACCAAAATCCTAGAAATATCTAGAACAAGTGTAAATATAAATACAATATTCTGTGAAGCATCAAGAAATCATTTAGAAAATGAGCTGAAAGATAGTCAATTATATAGTAGGTAGGATTATTCCAATATAGAGAGTGAACCAGTCAGTATGTTAGCTACTACACTTACTTTGTACAAGTAAGTTGATTTATTTTACACTAGCGGGGTACCCGGTGTTTCTTGGATGAAAATGATTTTAAGTATCCCGAGTTGTTTTGATTAAACTACCCATATTAATTGTGATTTTATTTTGCCAAAAAAAAATCAAAGTGATTTCTTTACCTAACTAAAGCTATTTTAATCAAAGCAAAACCGGGTACATTGCTCCTGCTTCTTGCATATGGTTTGCATGACATTTCATGTTTCCAAAACAAAATTCCCTACCTTTTGGTATCCTGATTTCTGTTGTAAGGTTAAGTGTCGTTTGTAGCGTATTCTGACTTTATTATCGTTCCATTTAATGAAGAACTGATTTATTCTCTTCTCGTTGCAATACAACGTAAATTAAAATTTGCTGATACTAAACGTTATCGTTTTCCTATACGGAAAATGTATTTCCGATAAGGCAGTTCTGCCATATATATTGTTGCGTCAGCGAGTCACGTGACTACTATGACGCAACGTTTCTAGAACT
>NW_013665814.1:395111-398283 GCF_000517525.1 Limulus polyphemus | reverse complement strand
CTGTTATGTTAAACTTATATTAAAGTTTTTCTTCATTACCAATTCAAGCCGTCTCCAGCCATTATTAGCCACAAACTTTCTGCTCCCCTATTGGAATCAAATGATTCGAACATGTCTCTCATGTAAATCATCATGTGTCAATTCTCCACCAATAGGAGAACTAACATACTCACGTAACACATATGACTCCCTCTATACACCTCTACCAAACTATCACTTCGTGGTTTGGAAGAAGACGTAAGCACCGGAGGAAAGTGGAGAGGAATGGTGAGAAGTGTGAGGGAAGTACCTATCAGAAATAAATTTTCAGTATAGGAAAATTATAATTTCTGACACGGTACTTCGCTCCACTCACAAGATTAGCTAGAATCCCACATTGATTAGGTGGAGGGGCTGGTGCGAGGGAATGACAGAAGTACCCCCCCCCCGAAAGCATTCTCTGGTAATGAAAGAGTCAGATCTGATTAGTGGAACCGCACCACTTCTGAACCAAGTATATTCTTCACCCACCCATGAAATGTGTAGTAGATAAGGGTGGAAAAAGAAAGGAGCAAGCACATCTAAGTGGAAGAGAACTGTGGGAGGATAGTGATCCTAACCATGTAAATATATATGTAACTCAATCCCACAAAGTATAAAAGGTCCCCGGATCGATAGATCAAGAGTCAGAGTGGTTCTAGATTTCCTCCCCCATTCTCTTGAACATGAGGTGAAGATGGTATGATTTTAATCCTACCTCCGTGTGGGTGTTGGTTCCCAGCAGCATGGGTTTTGGATGTAGTTGTCTTACCGAAAACTGTTTATTGCGCCCTAGCCACTCTACACTTAGGGGCACACCCATTGTTTTACCCACGTGCAGTTCTGAATCTCGACTGTAAACAGCACATTTATCGATCTTTTCAGCATTAATCTGCTCATTCCAATGATAGATTTTACAGAGCATGACATGCAGGCATTCTCTGTGTTTCTTACCCATTATTTAATATTAAAAAATCAAAAGTTATTTAGATATTGAGACATAATGTTTATATAATGAAGTAGTACAGTTCTTTCTTTGGCAGGTTATTTTAAATTATCTGGCAAAAATAATTCATCATCCTTTATTTCCTTCTTTAACATTTTTACAAACTTGAATAATTGTATACTGCAGTAAATTACTGTTGGCCCACGTTACAAATGACGCTAACTAATCTCTCTCTCTCTATATATATATATATAGTCTCGTTGGTTGTATTTATGGGCGTGAGAAGGTTTTCTAGAAAATTCAGATTACATAACAATACTGAGCTATATTTAAACGTTTGCGTATATAGATATATTGTTGTTTTTTACTCTCGATTCTTATACAATTTTGGACAAACGTTAATATTAAAATAAATATATAACAACAAATTCGTTACAATATTATGTAGACATATTTTCGATACTGGATGTCAAAAATCAAAGTTTGATTTTTTGTAGTTTGTCTTTATGAATTACGCTAGATGATTATTAAAAATAATAAAATTTCGATTCTACAATGTTTCTGAGTTTAGAATTATTATTTCTAATTAAAATTGGAAAACTGATATGTAGGTGAGCACTCGACATCTAAAAGAAGCTTTGCTGTCCAATACCATTAAAGCAAAATATATCTATTTGTGTAACCCTAAATAAAGGGATAAAAAATCATGAAAATAAATAAAACTAGAAACGTTTTAGTCTTATATTCAATTTAAAGTTTTTTTTTAGTTTATTAGCGTTTGGTAAATCTTTGTAGTAGTATTCATTTGTTTGTACTGTGTGAGTAATAAGAAATCGTGCATGTCGCCTTTTAAGGCGATTCATAGAAACCACGACCATATACCATAGTAGTCATTTGATAGAGCTCTGCTAGCTTCGCTAAGCCCCAAGTGTATCAGCGATATGCCTACGGACTTACAATGCTAAAAACTAGATTTAGATACTCGTTGTGTAGCTTTGTGTTTAACTACAAACAAACACGCGCTTCGCTAAACATCTGTGTAGTCTTTCCCTTGGGAGTATTAATAATACCCTAATATCGATGAAATTGGTAAGAGTTTGGAGTTGATAGATGTTTTTACTTAGCTTCAGCAGCCATGGTTAGATTTAGTCATAACTTAGAAGTTTGTCACACTAAATTCCTGCCTAAGAAATAAAGACTGTTCCCCTTTATTTCAAACTTGTGTTTGGGTTTTCCTTTGCTGTTCTTGTTAGATATATTCTATCTCAAGGAAGTATTTTCAAGCGTTCTTCATTGCGGACTTAAACTTACCCGTTGCCTTTAGTTTTATCTGCAAATATTGCATTTATCAATCAAAATACGTCAATAAATTAATATAGTGATTATTTCATTTAATGATGATTTATTTCTCAAATAGCTCAGTACTTTCCTTTTTATTTAAAATTAGCACTTTAACCTCAGTTTAACAACTTAAACAATCAACGGGAACTTTATTGAATTAGTCAAAAAGATAAAAGAAAACATGATTTAATTTACCAAATAAATTTCATATTTATAAATAAGGTAACTGAAGTCAATGTGATACACTTTGAACACATTTCTGGACAATATACACATGCAGGATTGTTGAGTTATAATATTCAAATACATTAATGTCAACATCAGATATCTGTAAAATGCAGATTACAGAGAGTAACAAAAGGAAGACAAATTTCACAAGTGAATAAACAAAATTATATCTTTATTTACAGTAATTGTCGATGCTGGCTTATTGGTTGGATTCTAGTTTTTTGAACTCAGCTTTTAGAAAGGGTTTCCAAAAACTTCTGAATAAGACACAAATAACAGAATAATACACGTCTACACAGAACAGAGACGACTAAATAATAATGAAATGACACACTGTAAATTCAAACCAGGACTCTAATGTGGTATCTTAGATTTAGCTTAGTTCTTTATTCATATCAAATATACAAAAATATAAATAATCCAAAATTCAACTTTACTTTGTTAATTACACTATGGTAATAACGTATTTGACATTATTTTCATAGCTATTTATAGTTTTAATTCTAAAAGTTAGGCTATTTCTATACGTATAAATAATTATGCCCAGTGACTTTTTAAACTTATGATCAAATCTTTTAAAACAAATACTTCTGATATTGTTTTTTTTTTTTTTGAATTTCGCGCAAAGCTACACGCGAG
>NW_013665814.1:390021-394281 GCF_000517525.1 Limulus polyphemus | reverse complement strand
TGTTAAAGGTAAAACTACACAATGGGCTAGCTATGCTGTGCCTACCACGTGTATTGAAACTCGGTTTTAACGGTGTAAGTCCTCAGATTTGCCGTTGAAACAATATGTGAGGGGGGGGGATAGTTTTTGATTCAAATGTTACTACTATATTGCTTCTTTTATTTTTACTAGTGAATGAAATAATTAATATCAAGCTTATAAAATTTATTATTATTTAAACGCTGCATAGCTGAATATGGTAACAGAAATAAGTAATAATTTTCAAAATCATTGTTTTACTTAAAATAAGTCAAATGCTCTCTAGCGAGCCTACGTATCGCCCAATTATTGCCATTGGAGAATGGGTTTTTATCTGCAGAGCAAGTTTTATTCGTTTTACTTTCACAGCTTAATTACATATCGACATTAGTGTAGTCATGGAAGTTTTGGATAATTTCTTCTCACTGTTCTTGTTCATTTTTTTCTGTTCAAATTTAAAATTAGTGAAGTTAGGTCCAGAGGCAGAATATTGCGATTCAGATTTGAAAGGTGCATGTAAAACGCAAAGTCAAATATTTTCAAAAACTTACTCGCCAGATGAAAATTCAGATTTTCGTGAGAAAATTTATGTTGTAAGCAGCAATACATCTCCTAATGAAGTAGAAAATGAAAAGCAGTTAAGAGATGAAGAACCTAAACATATTTATCACCCAGAAAAAAGGTTGAAAATGCAAATGATATAATTATAAGTATCATTTTACTTTAATTGTTTCAAGCATATACATGACTGATATTAATAACTTAAGTTATAATACAAGTGTTACTGTTAGTATTACTGTATTATTCTTTTTCTGGTATTTGAAATGGATATACAAGATAAATTGAGAAACGCAGCATAAGTAGATATAAGAAATATTTTATTTGCAGTGTGAAACTTAAATATAATTAATGATAGAGTAGAGGAAGAATGAAACAAAAATGTATTAGTTTAAATTTAATACCAATGCAAATATTTTAATTTTACATGGATGAGTTAGGACTGTGTCTTTTTCACCCTTTATCATAATTTAAGAAGCCTTTTTTAAACTTAACACTAAAAGTAACATTTTTATTAATTATATATAGTTTATTGAATTTACTTACTTTTAATATAATTAGTGTCTTTTTAATTTTAGTTAATATAATGTTTAGTAGCAAGACTGATCAACACAAATTTAAATAAACAAAAACAAGAAATGACAAAAGTAACTCCCTAAGTTCCATTAATTTATTGAAGTTACTTTTAATATAATTAGTGTCTTTTTAATTTTAGTTAATATAATAATTTAATGTTTTAACTTTTAACATTTTCAACATATTTGTTTATAGTGTGCAGAGAACACTAACAGTGTTCACTTTTTTACTTAAAATCTTAATTTATTTTGAATATCTACATAAAACAGTCTCAAAGTTTCTAAAATGAGAAGTATGTCTCTAAGAGTTCTATGACATTAAAATTAAACAATTTTTCCCTTACTGTTTAATCTAAAACATTTTTTTCTGATATTAAAAAAAATTAACATTTTATTTTTCCTTAAACATAAAAAGGTAAGGAAAATATATTAGTAGACCTAAAAATAGTCTGGCATTGCCTAATCAGTAGTACAGATAATTGTTAAATGGGTAAGAACATTAGTATCAGGGCACTTGTGTGAACCAAAAGTCCTGGTTTCAAGCCCCATTCTGATTTGGTGAGATGCCATTGAATTGTTACGACTGTGAGCAATGGCACCATTTTAGACGTGTATTTTCTAAGGATTTACCCTTGATGTTGGACGGTGTCATTGGCAATGGTGACACTGTTCAACTTGATAGTTTTTTAGCTTTTGCAGGCCCTTGGCTTTTTTTACTTCTATTTAGATTTTTACCTCATTTTTGGACATTGTTTAGCTTTTAACTTGATTACTTTTTACTGTATTTTATTTGCAGATTTTTTACTGGTTGTTTGGTGCAGATAGCCTTGATGCTTTGCACCATAAAACACCAGACAACCAACCAGCCATTGAGTTTGTCCTTGCTATTAGTTAAGTGAAATAAGCAGTACAATGAAAAAATAATAATTAGAATAAAAAAAGTGGAGCTATCATTGTCGTTTTTGGACTGTTAGTTTTATTTCCGAGAAAATTTAGTATGCCAGAATTGAGCTTGGTAAATACTAAATCATCATATAATTACAGACACGTCCACTAAAATGTGAATTGAGCTAGAATGCACAACAACTTGTAAATACACATTAGGTTAAGAATATTATTTTTATGAATTTATTAAGACCTAGTGACTGTACTTACAGCTTAAGATATGGTAAAAAATATTTCCAGTATTATGTGAGTGTGTGATTATTTGTGGAGAGGGTAAAAACATGTTTTTAACTCTCATTTAGCCATGTGAGGTCATTATGACTCCATGCAATTTTGTTAATTAATTATTGTGTGATAAATGGCACTTTACTTAGCCCTGCCCATAGTAGCTTCCTTAATTGTGTGTGTGTGTGTGTGTCCATGTTGCAGTCTTCATCGATATTCTGGAGTTGTAGGTGATCAGTACAGTGAAACAATAATATTCCTTGTCTTGTATTCAATGTTTCTGTAGATGTTACCCAAAATCCCATTATCCTTATTGCTGACTATGATACACTGTTTAGATGACTTAAGTGATTTTTTTTATCACAACACCAAGATATTTTTCTTCAGCCACGGTATTTAATGTATTCCCATTTAAATTGTAACAATAATTTGATCTGTGAAAACCTACATGCATCACCTTACATTTAGGATAGTTAAACATCATCTGCCATGTACTGGGCCAATGTATCAAATGATCTAAATCTTCCTGTATGTCTGCAGCATCTTTGATACAGTTAACCACTCCAAAAATCTTAATGTCATCTGTAAACTTCAAAATTTTATTAGTCATTCCCGAGTCAATATCATTAATATAAATCACAAACAGCAGAGGACCCAGCACAGAGCTCTGAGACACACAACTTGTAACTGTTATCCAGTCAGATCTAACTCCATATACTACTACTTTCTGCTTTCTACTCTCCAGCCAATTTTCTATCCAATTTTATAACATTTCTCCCACACCCACAAATTAAGTTTTTTTTGGAAAAAGTCTCTTGTGAGGCACGTTATCAAACGCTTTCTAAAAAATCAAGGTAAACCAAATCCACAGTATTTCCTTCATCAACTATTGCAGTAACACCCTCAAAGAATGTCAGAAGATTTATTAAACAAGACTTTGCCTAATTGAAACTATGTTGGCTCTTTGACACTATATCATACTGCTTTAAGTGACAATGCAATGCATCTTTAATCACACTCTTCAAAACCTTTCCAACTACTGATATAAGAATAACTGGTCTATAATTGCCTGGATAATGTTGACCAAGAAGTAAAATTTTTCTTTTTAATAATGAATTTTATTGTTCAGTATGGCATCCATTTTGAACAAGTTGTACATCTTAATTTTTTGATATACCTATTCACAAATTTTCTCAAGGTTATTGTGTATTACTCCTCACCCATTTAATATGGTAAGTACTTTGTTTTTCAATGCTTACATTTTTGTTGTAGAGTAGTGAACTATTGGTTTTTGAAGTTAGCCATATTGATCTGGTGATCTTTTCAGTTCTGTTTTTATTTATGTTCAGATTCTTAAGTGCCATTTGGTATGGGAAGAGTAGATCTAAGTTATTCTTTCCCTAATGGTTCTTACTGATGGTCTCATTTCAAAATCTGTTTTTTAATGCTAGCTTCCATAAAGTGTGTCAACTTCATTTTCCAGATCTCTAGTAGGCCTAGAGTTATTTTTCACTACAGTTACTGCTCTCTTTTCGTCAGTTGAACTGGGTTAACACCATTGTTGGAACATGTTAGCACCTATCAGTAATGGATATCATTTATGTGGATTAATCAGTACATTATCTGGAGTCCTGGCTTAGACTCTTATAACTTATTATTCTTCACCAGTGTATCAGACCCACTTATCCTACTTGGAGTTGGAGGTTGGTTTATCAAGTTGACACCTGTTGTAGGAGACATCAACAATTGACTTTATTTCTCTACCTAGAGATCCAATACATTAATTTCACTAACATATTTTAGCTTGAGAATACATTTTTTTAAAGTTGACTATAATTCTGTAACTTTAAACTGAAGTCTTTATCTGTTTTTAGTAATTGGAAGTTATTATAAAAAATCTGGATGGTTAAACCTAATAAATCCAAAACTTATATCTGAT
>NW_013665814.1:374975-389275 GCF_000517525.1 Limulus polyphemus | reverse complement strand
TGTATTTTTACATTTTTCTTTAATTTACTTTCATTGTTTTTAACCATTTGTTTGGCACAGATAGCCTCGCTGCTTTGCACCATAAAGCACCAACCAACCAACCTCTCTCCCTCTCTCTCTCTACACATATATATATATATATAGAGTGTGTGTGTATATTCTCATTCTTTATTATCTACTTACAACCATTTCTGAATACTTCATTAAAGGTCTGTTTCATTTATAATTTTTTTTGGTAGAAAATGGTCCATTTGTGGAAGAAGTGTATCATCTTCAACATTATGCAGAGGGCTGGAAAGATGGGCAGTGGGAAGAGAAATTTGATAATCGAGACTGTATCAATGAACATTCATTTTGGGAAGACGAAACTGGAAACTACACTGGTTGGTTTTGGGGTTACTCTGGGATCCAGGTTTTCTCTTTTACTTGTCTATCTGTGCAAGGGCATGCAAGTACTTTGAAGCCCCTTGTAAAAAATTCAAAAGTACGGTAAGCCAGGATTAGAAGTTAAATTCATGTATTCAATAAACTTTTCAGATGAATTTGCTTTGTACTTCATTCGAAATGAAGTTACAAATTTTATTTCCAAACATTTGAAGTATTACTGTTAAATGTGTGTGAAGCATTTTTAGAAAAGAATGCTAAAATTACCTTTTGGTAACTTAAGTTATGTGTATATGAATCCAGAGTATGAAACTTTTAACTTAGAAAATGCGATTATTGATTTGAATTTTAAGTTTTATGTTTTAATAATTAACCCTGTAAGTGTCAAGAGGGTCATTTTAAACTTTCTCCATCAGGTGCCATTGTGTGGTATTTTCAGGTTGAACTGATTTTTTTTTAACATAATAAGATAGGTTTGCAGAATAATAGATCATTTGATTAGAATATTTACTGTGAAATAATTCTGAATCCTCTTGAGTAACTGAGTTCATGAGAAAGAAATAAGCAACTGGACACAGTTGTATAGAAATATAACGAAACAGTCTGTTTTTCACAACATAACCACAGTGTATATATTTGCTTGATATAACAGACAATTTACTTTTACTGGATTTAGTTTACTTTTTCTTCAGACTTTGTTGTAATTTTTTTCTGGACTGGTTAAACTTTAAATGCATACTTACCCAGAGTGATTAGCTCTACCCACATGGTTGACAGTTCTTGTTTGAAAATAATGATAGTTCTAACCTTTAGGTATCACCTATTTACCATTGTAGAAAACCATTGTCCACTTTCATGCACTAGGTACAGATTTACATCAGTAGACTAGGTATTTTATCAAGGGAATGACAAAGAACAAACCTAGCTAAAGCAAAACTAACTAAATGACTTTCTTGATCATGTGTTATGTGAAATGTGTACATTCATACATCTGAATAACTAACAAATTTTGAAAATTTTACCCCCAAAACAAGAGAGAGTAGAAAATGCATAGTATGCCTTCATGCTGCACTCTCACATTTAATTCAGGCTTATCCTCAAGCCAACATTAATTATGGACTTTACAGTTTATATCTGTACATTGTCACTGATCAAGTACTGTAATTGTCTCTTGCTCCTGTAAATAATTACACACAACACACCTGACACAACTCTTAATAAAAATGCAGTACACACTGAAATCTTTATGACAATAATATACAATCCAACCATAATTAAGCAGTACACACTGAAATCCTTATGACAATCATATACAATCCAACCATAATTAAGCATGAGAGAAAATGCAAAATTAGCTTTTATCATCAAACACAATATCAGAACACAGTTAACAATGATATATAATAATCAATAATTTTATATCACAAGAAAAAATACCTTTGAATACAGAATAAAGTTAAATGAAGTACAAAACATAATACATATCAAAAACCTTTAACAATGAAATTTTAATCATCACACAGAAGAACAAAATCAAAAACAGAAAAGAAAATTATATCTTTAATAATGAATAGAACAGTCATAATCACAATAAATAAGTGCAAAAATAAATGCTTAAATAATCACATCAAAATGCCCTTGAAGATAGAAGATTGTAATATTAAAGTTTGAAATATGAAAAACAATTAAAACCCTGTAATATTGAAATGAGTTACAAAACACAGTACATTATATACATTTATATACAGCTCCATAATCAAAGCTAACTTCATATCACAAAGTCTTAATGTTTAGATCAAATCTTTGATTTCCACTTGCATGATACTTAATAGTTGTTTGTATAATTGATCCATTACTGTTACACAACACTCATAAATGACTAGGTAATGTTATAATGTGTGTAAGACCATATAAATAACTTGTATGCACATTACATTGGTAACCTTCTTTCATAGGTTACTTTCAGAATACATATCTCTGTAGCTGCAGTCCCTTTTAAGACAGGATTAATACTTGTGCTGTTACCAATGTCAATATACACTCAGAGGAAACATTCTTGCCACTGCACACTGTAAAGTTATTCATTCATCAGGTGTAAATGAGAAGATCCAACAAGGACCATAAACTATGCTCCATAAATCAGCCAAAACAAATGAGGGATTCTTGCAAAATGTCATTCAACATTTTGCCACAGAAAATCACTCAATAGCTCAGAAATTAAGAGCCACAACAGCTTTTCAAGTGAGTTTTCAAACTCTTAGCAATCACCTTTGTGTAAACTGTAGATTACTAGATATTACCTCAAATGGCAGCATCCTAAACTGTATTAATCGAGAATCTGTCGTCCAATAATCCACAAATATCTCTCATTTTTAAACTCTTCTCAATAGCTTGGAAAATAAAGGTTGCTAAGGCACTTTGGTCCAACTGACCTTATGATCAACAAACTATTTTAACTGGTGATAGTGTTAATCATATAATGTAGTGTACACAGTGTACCATACCATAGTTCCTGATAGCTTGGAAAGTTACTTTCTTTCAGTCATTGATATTTAAACCAAATGAATGACTGCCTTAGCTACAGGTAATTGGTTAATCCCAGGTGTATCAATGAGAAGATTTGCAGTAGCACTTTTGGAGCTATCTCTTGTCTAGATCTGGTGGTTCTTCATTTGGCTTATTGTGAACAGCCATTCCTCTTCCTACACTTGTTAGTCTGTATCACTTACTATAATATAACACATATTTAAAATAACGCATACTATAATATAACACATATTTAACATAACACATACTTTAATATAACACATTGAACATAACACATGCTTTAATATAACACATTTAACATAACACATACTATAATATAACACATATTTAACATAACACATACTTTAATATAACACATTGAACATAACACATACTTTAATATAACACATTTAACTGCCTGAAGTTTTGGGCAATATGACCTTCTTCAGGAACATCTTTCTATTTATTGTGGCTTTAGTGCACCCAAAGAAGTGTGTTCTGCTGAAATATCATTCCAATAGCTTAATAGCAATTTGGAAAAGGTAATGGTAAAAATTTTTATTGACATTACTCTATCTACAGTTTCAAAATGAATAGTTGGATCCAACTTGAGGATAATTTTTTACAACAGTAACAATATTAAAAGATTTTTCATTTTGCATGTGATTTAATGTACTATCACAACACGGAGCATGTCATAGTTATATGAGGTAATATATGCTTGTGATTAACATACATTTTATGGCACTTGCATCTTTTATTTCATTATAATGTTTATTGAGATTAGCTGACATTGACATTATTCCTTAAGTTAGATTCTAATGCCAATTTAGTCTAATTTTTCATCTATCTCTACCTTACAACAATGTACATGTTTCCAGTAAATTCAAACTTCTATTTTAAATTGGCAATGAGTATATGATGTTTTTGGTTTTTTTGTCCAAAAACTTACTCCTACCTATTAATTAGAGCTCCATCTAAATGAATGAAATACTTAGATGTCACTTGAAAAAATACATTTTCATTTTAAAACTAATTTTTATAGAAATTAAGCATCATAATTTATTTTATAAGATATTCATTTCAGACAACTTTAAATATATGTCAAGAGGATCTTAGATACTGAACTAGCAACAATAGTGTTAATTTAGGTGTTGTTTATAGCATTATTCTACTTTTATAAAAAAAAAATGTGATATTTTCTGAAACGCACTTACCTCTACTCATACTTTAGCTTTATAATTTATAATTATAATAATTCAATAAAGGCTATGATGCAACTTTACTTTCTAAACTGGCATGAAGACCAAATTGAGTAAAGTTGTATTTTTAGGAGTTCATAGTATACGTTCTTACAGAAGGATATTTTTAATTTTTTTCAGTTCAGTAATGTTTGATAGGGCAGAAGTTGTTCTGCATGATCACTTTGGAGATCAAGATTTTTGGAAGGTGAGTTATAAGATGGTATTTTTAAATTTATTTGTGTTGTTAAATAATCTTTATGTTAAAAAAATTATCAACTTTATTAAAAATTCCTTTGGACCTTTCTTTTTTATTAATTTTGTATTACACTAATAATTCTTGTAGGTTTATATGCACCCAAACTGAAAACCTGAATGTGAAGACATACTTCATTATAAGATCTTTGAAACCTTGTTTTATTTGTCTGTTTGTTGTTTCTCACTATTTTTGTTAACCAAACAGAAAATCTTCTACTCATTCATACCGTGAGTAGCGGCAGCACCATTTTAGTCACGCATTTTCTAAGAGTTTACCCCTGACATTGAACAGTGTCATTGGTAATGGTGACACTGTCTGAGTAGATTGTATTTTTAATTTTTTAAACACTATAGGTTTTTTTAATTGTATATAAATCTTTTATCGACATATTTGGTTTTAACTCGCTCTATTTTTACATTTTATTCTAATTTACTGTCACTGTTTTTACTGGCTGTTTGGCACAGATAGCCTCGTTGCTTTGAGCCATAAAGCACCAAACAACCAAACAACTACTCATTCATATTTTCTGTTAGTTCTCATAAAGTTGAATTAGAAATGAAAAACACATAAGATTGTTGAATGAAATTATTTCTTTACTCTGTTAATCTTGAGAGATGACAAGAACAGGACATGCTGTGTCCCCCCCCAAAAAAAACAACAAAAAAAAAGGCTAGAACTATGAAAAACAAGCAGAATCAAATCAAATGTCATAAAGAATGGTCTAACTCTCTCAATACAGGCTCGGTCATTTTGACTGACCTTGTATCCACCAGGTAACCATGAAAATATCAATACTATAACTTTTAATGTGATAAGGATCTTGTCATGAACTTTAACAAGCTTTTATTGAACATTACAACTCATTCAGTGTTTAGTTAAGTATTTTTACTAAAGATTCGTCCATAAATATATAGAGTTGACTAGTCCGAGTGCAAGGTCATTTTCATGTTAAGGCTCAAATTACTTTTTTCCATCTTGCCGTTTTCAAATGTTATTTGCATAACCTTTAAAGCCTCCTAAATGAATATCTTATATTTATTTTTTTCTGTAAACTATATTTTACCTGGTATTTTCTCTATCCTAACTCTATACAGACTCAATTGATTTGATGTACCTTGTAACCACAAAAAACAAACAAACTAAATCTAAGTTACCTTTTTTTTTTCTAGAATGACTGCAGATTGTAACAGAAAAATACAATAATTTATCCTAACTTGCTTAAAGCTTGTGACAGTTTATATGTTTCTATTTAATTTTATTGTTTTATTGCTCTTTGAACCCTGTCGACATAATAATCCCAAGATACAAGATGTAGATCACACAGCAAACACATAGTTCAAATTACTAAATTGAATGATATTATGCACAAGCTTCTTGTGAGTATACTTCATGGAGAAATTTTTTTACTATTATATCTTTCTTTATCTTGTCTAATAAGTTTCTGCTTTTTACATTATAGTTATTCTTATAACAATAATTAAAAGATATATATTAAATAGATACAATAAATTTATTATTTACGTTTGGCCTCTTGTTTCTTTGTTGTTCCTGAAGTTAGATGGTGTCATTTGAGTCTTTTTACCTGCTTTATGAGCATTGTTTTATTTTTAACTTGTTTTCTTTCTACATTTCATTGTTTTACTTGCAACTTTTTTTTTACCGGTTGTTTGGTGCAGATAGCCTAGTTGCTTTGCGCCATAAAATGCAAAACAACCAACCAATGAAACTTAAGCCTTCTTTTTTTGTAATGATGGTACTTGTACGTTTTATTTATTTTAAGTATGCACTTAATAACACACAATAATAAAATGCACAAAGCAAACAATCCAACTTTCAGCATGTAGGCAAAATAACTAAAAATCTACTGAGAGCAAGCATTAAATATCATTCATTGAATTAAAACTTTGTCTTTCTTTGTAAAGGAGAGAATGTGATAAGTGAGTGTTTAATTTTGTATATATCTACATAAACAAAGAAGATTGAAGGCTATAAAAATTAGACTGTGCCGTAGTAATATCTATACTATGAGCAATTTACATTAGATTTGGGACATCAGAGAAGGGGGTGATGAACAAATGTCATATTAGAAATAAAAAGAAAGATTGAGAATTTATTTAAATATTTCCTTTTAAAGTTAAGAAATTAAAACTTATGTAATATTAAAATCTGATTTATATACTATGGTTTGATGCCAAGCTTATTCCTAAACATTGATAATAAAGTGTTTTTCTTATTTCAAATGTAACTATAAAAAGTCATTATGTGCACTTTGACCTACCCATAGTGAGAAAGTTAAACAACATATTCATTATTATGCATATTTTATATTATCACTGTTCCTGGTGTATTCAGTTAGATTTCCATGTTCAACTGACATGGAACAGTGATTTTATTAATAATAATATTATACTTGTATGTTTGTGAGTAATGATTGTAAAAATTAATGCATGATCATATAAACTTGTAATTACAATATATAATAACAAAGTTTGTGGTGATACTTAGGTAAGACGTAGCATGAGATTTGCCAAGCACTTGCGTGAAATTGGTGATGAGTTTCGAAGAAAGTTTTTAAACTCATCCGATGAAACTGATGGCACACTACTCCATGATGATTGGCAAATGATGAAAACTAAGTCAGGACAGGCAGTAGGAGGACCATATCTTGCTGTTCATTTGAGACGCAAAGATTTCCTACATGGTCGTCCCAAAGAAGTTCCAAGCCTAAAACATGCTGCTGAACAAGTTCAGAAAATTTTACTTAAATTGAAGTTGAACACAACTTTTGTAGCAACAGATGCACCAGAGAATGGTATTGTTTTAAAATATTTGTTAATTTCTATCACATTGATGTAAAAGTAAAGTTGATTTTAACACCTTAAAAATGACTGTTCTTTTCAGGGACATAAATTTTCTAATTAATTGCATAATATATGTTACTTTAACTATTAGTGGCACATAGGAAAAGTGGGTACAACAATGGAGTGTATTTAAACATTTGTCAAAGTTTCAGTTTGTGATACTTGACACTTATAGTTTCATATCCGTGCATGTAATTTGCTTATGTAGACTGAGAGTGACATCCCTCTGTGAGATAGCAGTAAGTGTATGGCTAAAATCTGTGGTTCAGTTCCCAGTGGTGGACACAGCAGAGGTCAATCTAGCTTGCTCTAACACAAGCAAATGTGAAATGAAATTGAGACTTACTTTAAAAATTGAAGGTGCTACTCTACTCTAGTAACTTCAAAAAGCTATAGACATAATTAGCTTAAAGTATTTGCTTTTGAACAAATAAAAAGATTTGTACATTTGCACATTGGTAGGTTTTGGAAATTTCCAAACCTAGAAAAATTATAGTATAGGTTACAAAATTTCAGCTTGTGTGCCCTCCACAACTCTATGTTATTAGAGAAGGAATTGAACCTCAAGAAATGCAGTGGTAGTCAAGTTGCCAAACACACGACTCTCACAGTCAACATACCAGGAAAGTTCTAAGTAGGACACCAAAATTGTGTCCCTATCAATTACATAACACCCTAGAACTGCTGCCAGAAGATACATACAAAAGGTTAAATTTTGTGCTCTGATTTCTGGCTCAAGTAAAAATCAGTGTCAGTTGTCTAGACAACATGTTTTGAACTGGCAAGGCTTATTTTTCTATTTGTGGTCAGGACTTACAACTGTGAGAAAAAAGTTCACATGCCATTGTGCAGTGGAGATTACATCATGAAAAGGAACAATGTGAGTTGGATTCAGAGGCAAGTTTTTCATTTTGCCTCATTTTTTTGAGGAATACACAAATGAAGAACTTGTGGCAGCGAATGCAAAGTGTGTTTGCTCTAGCTTATTGTAATACTTCATTTCAATATATATTAAACAATTTTAATGCCTGCTTTCTGATAAATCACACAGTTAGATCAAGTTCTTAAAGAACTGATATTTTTGGGGTTCTGGAAAATAAATAATTCCATCCTGGAGAGTTATTGAAAAGTCTGGAATTTAGTTCTTGTATTTCATGAACCCTGGAACCATTAACAACTTTTTAGAAATCTCAATGTACAGTGAAATACACTTTAGATTACACAAGCTCTAAGCCACACACATCCACTTAAATGTCTTTCCCTTTGTATTTTCAAAAGTATGTGTATATAAATCTGACATGTTGTTGGTTAGTGATATATTCTCAGTGGGCAAGTAATGTGGCTCAGCCACTCACTGTTATGCATTGTTACTGACTTGTTAACATTTCAGATCCTTCTGAAAATATGGAAAGCATGTTGTGAAAGCACTTATTGTCTACTCAGTAACATGATGCTCAGCATAGGCAAAACTTTGTTACATTGCACATTTTTGTACTTAGTCAAAATGTTCATGATTACCTTGTGTGCTTTAGAAACAAAATAATTGTCTCATTATGCTAATTTTATTTTTAATTTCTCAATTTTTTGAAGAGAATATTTATCAAAATTTAGTTGCAGTCACTTTCATTTTTATTTAGTATTGAATGTGCAGGTATGTAAAGCATGCAATATAAGTGGTATATCATTATGCATACTTAAAATATTTGAACCCTATTAAAAGATTCAGCCTTGTGACTTGCATTTCCACCTGATCTGTACAAGTTTATGGACCTTCAGTAGCCAGTTTTATTTAGTGGAAAAAAAATTATATATGCAAATGGAATTTGTCTTGAAACTTGGGGTATTTAAACTGTGGTTCTAGTGGAAAACACATACAAAAATGTTGATTTCTTGGACATACATATTACACATGCATAATTATCAATGATCAAGGTTGAACTGTCCTAGCCATTTAACCTCTTTAGATTGACATAACACACTTCTTCATACACATACATACATACAACTAAAATATGAAAAATAACTGTTACTGGTGTATGAAATAACTTTTAATCAACAGCTTGCAAACATGAGTATTTGAAGAAATTTCACATTTTCCTTGGTTTGTTACACCAATCCACTAAATTCAGTTGCAACTGATTTGTAAGATTAAGCAAGGTGAGGTAGTTGTATCATTAAATATTATAATTATTTACCAGTAGTTTTATTTTTGCCTAACATCTGAGTATTTGATGTTATTCACAGGAAAAAGTAAGAAATCAAAGGAAAACATTTTTGAGTGTTTTGTTATGATGATGTTTTTCTTGTAGTTGTATTTGACATTTTCAGTTTCAGTGATCAGATTAATGTTAATTTGGTGTGTGTGTGTGTGTGTGAGGGCACACATGTTTAGCAGCCTCCAAACCTCTAGGGTAGTTTTCCTTGGATTTGCCCACAGCTCACTCACGTGCCTTAAGCGTGCATTTAAATTAACTACTTCTCCATTTGAGAGCACTAACTTTAAAGAAAAATTTACTAATAATTCTATGAATGTTTTGAATAATATTTTTTTGAACAATCTAAACTTGTGCATTCATGTACAGATATAACATAAGCAAAAATGACCAAAAATTAAATTTATTGGATCTATTGGTTGGTCAGAACTGAAATTTATTGCACAAACTTTTTGATTTCTATTTGATATTGTCACTGCATTAAAGTTATGTTTCATTAGGAGTGGTATTATGGAGAAAATTTATGAATAAGACTGCTTCTGTACCTCTGTATTGGTTTTTCAAAACTTTTACAGTTTTATAAATACATTTAGAACATAAGTAATACACCTGTAGTGTACTTCTTCTTGGCATCAGAAACTTGATTTTCATAAACAAATAAGTCCTTTTATGTGTGTGTGTGTGTGTGTGTGTATGTGTAGGTGGGTTTTTTATGTATATACATAGTAATTTTATCATTTTCAGAATTTATGGAATTCAAAAAGTACATTCCAGGAGCCATCAAATATAATCCACCCCTAGAGGTGCGTCAACAATACCTGGATGGGGGCGTAGCCATTATAGATCAGTGGATATGTGCTCATGCAAAGTACGTAATCCTTACTTCTGTGTTTGAAATAAAAAACAAATTAAATCTTTAATGCACTGTGGCTGCTTTAAGGCAAGTGGATGTTTTATTGTAATGTCCATTAATGTCAGAAAGCTTTCAGTTAAATCTGTATTATTATTATTATTAGAAACCAAGTATATTTTGTGTGTTCTTTAATATTACCATTTACATTCACCTTTTTGATGGTAAAATAATACCACATTAGCATTTTTATGTAAATATTTTAGTCACGCAGTTTTAACGTGCTATAGATAAAATCACAGTAGCTAAGATGGTGTATGGATAGCTAGATAGATGCATACATACATAAAACAAATAACATTTATTTTACACTTCAACACAAAATACTATGTCCATGGGCAATTGAAAACATATAAATTAATATTACTATCCTAGGTAATTACAATAATTTACTAATGTTATATGAAGTTCAAAAAAGGCAAAATGAGGGATTGTATTAGTCATTGTTTTATATATATATATATATGTGTGTGTTTGTGTGTATTTATAAATTGCAAAATATGGTGTATTAGAATACTTGGAAATTTAACCTTTGTCTAATACCTCTTGCAGGTACTTTATTGGCACCTATGAGTCTACATTTTCATTTCGTATTCAAGATGAGAGAGAAATTCTTGGATTTGACCCTGACACGACCTTCAATCGTCTTTGTGGCAATAGGAAAATGAAATGTGAACAGCCGTCACGATGGAGGATAATATATTAAAATGACCCATTGTTCCATGATTGTTTTAGATCTTTTAAAATACCTGGTGCTTCTTGTATGCGTAAATAAATATGTATACACAAACATTCGTGAACAGATGCTAGAACATATATTCTTGTGTTTTGTCACAGCAAGAGGAAAAAAATGGTTACAACTATTTTGCATATAAAGCTGTGAAATAAGAAAGTTGTTTTCAAACATATGTACAGATGGGCATACATTTATATTCTGTAATAAAACTCGTGATTTTCCCAAAATGCACCTTCAGATTTGTCAAAATTAGTTCTACAACTACATTTAAGTCCCATAACTTATAGCATCAGTATCAATGTAATAATTGTCAGGGTCATCATCATCTTGTAAAATTTTTAACAACAAGTGCTTTAGGAAGTAAGAGAAAATTAAGAAAAAGGTGGTTTTTCCTTAGATTTGGAGACATTAATAATATGCATTGACAAAGTGATCATATTGTTACTCAGATGCTCAGTGCTTCATCTTGTCCTCATTAATACATTTAATTATGTATCATTTGGACTGTTATTATCCTGAGTGTAATTCATCATTTTCAGATATTAAAGTAAGTGGCATGTGCATGTCTATTAATTAGTAACAATTAGCTACTTAAAAATTATTTTGCAAATATATATATATATTTATACAAATAGAGTTTGAATCTGAATAATAGTAGCCATAACAACAATAGTAAATCCTCAGCTGCACTGTGTTTTTAAAAATTCATTATTATATTTATGAAGTTAAATACGTGGAAAAACTGAGAATCCTCATATAATTGAGAGTTGTCTATGATATTGAAAAAGTAAAGCTAAGGTCTTAATAATACTGTGCAAAAAAAACTTAATAACTGTTGCTTTTAAGTTAAAGAGAAGTGTGAGTTTTCAAATTATGTTGTCAATATCCAAAAAATATCTTACCTTTTCAGAAGAAGTTTTGTTTTACCTAATGTAAAGAATGATACGTTTTTATTATTTTTCATTTCCAGTTAATTACGTTTCTTGATTAATATTTTCTTGTTCTTTTATAACCTTTGTCAATGGCCCATTTATTTGAAGTATTATTTTGCATAGTGCCAAATATGATGAAACATCATTAGAAGATTCTATCTTGTAGAATCCATTCATTGCTTGTTATGACAATGTTATTTGACTTTGTTTTTATTAGCTCTTCATATGTTTGTTTTTCATTACAAATTTCTTGTAGCTACTATGTAAGGACAAATAATTAAACAATTTATATAAAAATATTTTTAAGTTTCATAATTTAATGAAACAAATTACCCTATGGAATTTCCTGTATATGGAAATAAAATACTAAAAAAATTTACACTTTTAAAGTGTGATATACATGATAAATATGGTTGGATAAGAATTATATATTTTGATTTGCTTCGGTGTGTTTTAAGGTACTTATAAAGTTGGCCCGGCATGGCCGGGTGGTTAGGGAGCTCGACTCGCAATCTGGGGGTCGTGGGTTTGAAGCCCCATCACCTTAAACATGCTTGCCCTTTCAGCCATGGGGGCATTATAATGTGATGGTCAATCCCACTGTTCGTTGGTAAAAGAGTAGCCCAAGAGTTGGCTGTGGGTGGTGGTGACTTCTGCCTTCCCTCTAGTCTTGCACTGCTAGATTAAGGACGGCTAGCACAGATAGCCCTTGTGTAGCTTTGTGCGAATTTCAAAACAAGCAAACAAACTTGTAAAGTTTTGTACTGGAGAATTCTAGGCATTTACATCATGACCAGTGTAACCACTTGAATATGTTCACTTCCCAACAGTACTGTCATGAACAGTTACTTTTTTGTGGCTCTATGGGTCAGCAAACTATAAAATTACTGTTAGGCTTCTGCTGAGCCTCGAAGAGGGAAAATTGCAGTACACGGTAATATTCCACTTATCAGCCTAAATCCAGTTTTCTATTAATTTTGTAGGTAAAATGTTTATCGTTCTTTTGGTGGAATCTAGGTTAGAAAAAGAAATACTTTTTTGTTGCGGCGAATTTTTAGGCAAACAATAAAAATGCCAAGAAAAATTTGGCAAAAGGCAATATAGTTCATAACTGTATCGTTTGAATATACTATATAAATAAAGCAAAAATAGAACCAATGTCCAGACCTTTATAATGCCAATTTTGTCAGAAAAAGGTCAAAATATAGGGATTTCTCTTCGATCTTAACAATGAATGGTCTACTGTAGGGACAGCGGTAAGCGTACGGATTTATAACGCTCAAATCCATGGTTTGATTCCCCGCGGTGGACGCAGCAGATAGCCCAAGGTGACTTTGCTACAAACAACAATTTACTGATACTTTTTTATTGTCGAGCATAACCGGATCACCTTTATATTTTCCGATTCCAGATCAAATACATAAGATATTTGCTTGTTATACCATTTTAACTTGGTCATTGAAATCAAGCACCAAAGTAACATTTGAGAGCATTGAGTCATTCGATCTAAGTTCTCGTCTTCACTTGGGTACATGTATTTCAAGTCAACGTACTGGTAAACCTGTCTTGAGACTCTGCCGGGATTGGAAAATTAATTGAAATACGACCTCTTCGCCATAATTACTACAAAATTGTTTGTGTGAGAAATAAATCAACTGTGTTATTGAAGACAATAGCAACCTTATAAACAGTAAAAGTATTATATATACTTTTATTTCGGTATCAGATGTTCTAAAACACGTATTTTTTCAAGAACAATAACAAAAAAACAACAAGCTTTTGGATTACTAAGCGAGTTGTGATTTGGCAGCCATGATATGTGCGTGAAATTCCCACATTACAACTTAATGTACTAATTGCTTACCACATGGTCATACTTATGCGCTTGCTATTTCTATTTTCAGGGACAATATAGGGTACTTTGATAATGGTTTTCATTCTGAACTCAATTATATTTGGTTTGTAGCGTCTTTATTCAATAGAATATACAATAATACTTCAACCAAATGTACAAAATTTTATATTTTCCCTCGTTCCTGGAAATAACAAAATCCCTGGTCGCGAAAGGATTAAAGAAACTAAAATAAACGAACTTTATAATCTTTAGCAAAGTACACTGGACGTAAAGTTCGGTTAATTTAAGATGCATGATTACTCGTCGCTAATGTAGGGCCCCCCAGTGGCACAGCGGTATGTCTGCGGACTTACAACGCTAGAATCCGGGTTTCGGTACCCGTG